>NW_012153285.1:4483126-4484338 GCF_000956105.1 Propithecus coquereli | reverse complement strand
ACATTAAGCTTCTATATTTTTCCAAGTAACCTAAGAATTTTTCCTTAAAAAGAAAAATAGGCACACTGTCTACTCGATCAAAACACTAATGCATATTTGGTTTAATCTGATCATTGACAGGAAACTTTAACAAAACAAACCAGTGTGTTGCAGTCATTGTTCTTTGTAATGAAGATAACCAAGTGTTCTGCAACAATTCAAAATTACATTTTGTTCCCTGTCACCAACAGACTACACATTTCAGTGATTCCACTACAGAATGTTCTGACATTATGTACATTTTTGTGGTATCTGAATCAAAGGAACACCAAGGCGGGTTGTTTAAGAAGTTGATATCATCTCTCTTCGTCAAACATATTATTTTTTTCTTCTAACAAGCAAAATGGTGTACCAGAGCCAGAAGTGCCTTTGTTTTATTTCAGTAGAAAAACTGGTTCACCACGCAGTTTTTGCTAGGCTGTCACAGTTCATGCTTTTTCCAGAAACATGGCCATGAAGAGTTAACTGTTGCCTATTATGGTCTGCCATCCTCCAGTAATATAACCCTGGAACTAGGCTGCTGACTCAGCAGTGGAGTCGTTTTTACTGACCCCCAAGCTAAAACAAACAAAGAAGCAGATACATGTTTCCACAGAAAAGTGTTTCTACTTAGAAAATTATGGAACAGCAACTAGAATAATAGAAAACTGAAAGAAAGGAGAAACCCAACACTATCCCACATAACAAAAAAGCATGGCTAAAATAGCTCCAGAAAAGAGTGGGGTGGAAAATAATTTTAGAATGGTGATCTTTTCTAACACAGAGAATAACTAAAACATAATTTTTGAGAAATGAAACTTTACTCTTTTTTCTCTAAAATCATGGAAAAGGGATCAGTCTTGCCTCATAAATGGAAAATTTAAGAGAATTTGTAAAAGGAAGAGCAATTGTCATAACACTATAGGTAGTCTTGAAAAGGGAATTCCTTAAAATTACAGATAAAAAGATCCTTTAAAATCCAGTGCTTATTTGTGTACATAGGCACAAAGAGATGTAAAGGTCCTCGGAAATCAAGAAAGGGTAGGAGGAGGAGGAAGGGAGGGGTAAAAACCTTCCTATTGGGTACCCAAATGAACACTATTTGGGTGACAGGCACACTAAAAGCCCCAACTTAAGCATTATAAAAGGTATCCATGTAACAAAAACATTTGTACCCCCTTAATATTTTAAAAT
>NW_012153285.1:4477848-4480726 GCF_000956105.1 Propithecus coquereli | reverse complement strand
TATTCTTATGGAAATCTGATTATTATAAACTCTATCTCTGGCAGAAAGAATAAGTATCTGTCTTTGATTTCATAATCAAGTTTGGTTTTATCCACTTAAAAAAAAATGGTTCTTGGTGTATTAAGAGACTAGAAACAAGCTCTCAAATTGCCTTTCAGGGAGCTCTCAGTAAAAATGATAGCTACCATTTATTAAATGTCCACTATGTGCCAAGCACATTGTAGGCACTTTATTTTAGAATATCTCCATAGGTAAAAAAAATTTCTGAATTGTTCTACAAAGTTCCATTGCCTAATACTGTTGAGCTTCAGTGCTGAAAAGGCACAATACAGTACTTTGGCACATAAAAATCACTAATTGCTAGAAAGTTTCTTCAGACTTATCACCCTACTACTTTTTAAAACAAGCCAAGTTAGTTGTTTTTTTTTTAAAAACAAATGCTAAGTTGGTTTTTAACTGTCTTGTTTTATAAACTTCAGTAACCTCTGAAAATATTTGTCTATTGTTTTCATGAATAGGAAAACAATAAAAAATTTACTAGGAAAGAAAAGATTGGTAGATAAGATCGTCATTTTTCAGGTAGAAATCTCTGATGGATCGTATTCAGGAAAAACCATGATATTTATGAAAATTGATTCGGAATTTCAAACTGAAAATTCAGGATCAGATATTTCCCATGTATTTATTTATGCTTTAATAGCAAGGCCAAAGGCATTCATTATAGGGGTATTCAAAATACCAGAGCATTCGAATTTAAGACACAGATTTCTTACCCAGATATATGAAACACTTTTTAACATAGAGAAGCACCTGTCTTGTATACTGCAGACATTTATATTAAATCTCCAGGCTACCAAAACTAAGATGCTATGGATATTGTTCTAGCTTTGTGAACCCTTTACCTTCATTTTCTTTTACTACTAAAATTTCTCTCATTTGACCTTTAAACGAGGCACTTACTACTATCATTACCATCATCATTTATTTATTTATTTACTTACTCAACCTTTATTGCATGCATATAATGTATGGGAAATATTGTCGATTCAAAGAGAAAGAAGAAAGAGCCCCTGTTTTCAATTATCTCGCATTGCAGGAATGAGATAATTATAACACAATGTGATTGCTATGATTATGGACAGAGTTATGTGAAAATGCTTTGGGAATACAGAGAAAGAAGATCTTCACTGATGAAAGGATGTGGGGGACATGAAAATAATAGGAGTTGGCCACTGGCTATGCTGAGAGGGACGGGAGGAAGGGCTTGCAGCATTTCAGGTGAAGAAAAATAGCGTGTTCAAGCATAGGGGTGAGGGCAAGAACATCAGCTTTTGGGAATGGCAAGTGTGTCATTGGTGAGGTTGAAGCACAGAGTGGTGTAGATGGAGGAAAGTCAAATCTGGGACCAGAAAGGGAATCAGGGCCAGCTTAAGAAAGCTCATGCTAAGGATTTTAGCCAATCAGCCAGTTGTTCTAAACTCTCCTTTTGGCTGTTGTATGGAAGATACCTCCACCTGAACACCAGCAGGAGCCTGCCATAGAAGTCTGAGATAAAGGGGATCCGAGCAAAATTAGCAACCATGAAATAGACTGGGGGAGACAGACTTGGAAGTTATCTGGAGGGTGGAATCAACACAACTGGTTGACAGACCGGATATAGGAAGATGAGAAAGGGGGGAGGAATGGAGGATGGCTCCCTGATTTCTAGATTGAACAGGTGGGTTCTGATGTCATTAGTTGAGACTATAGCCTCAGGAGGATGAGATGAAACATCATGGAAATATAATGAATTATATTTATGACCTGTTGAATTTGAGTTGCCTGTGGGATATATAAGAAGAGAATTTGAAGCCAGATTAAAGCCTATTAAAACCCCAGGCATTAAAAGATAATATCTAGTGTCCTAGTCCCAGCAATTAAACTAAAAACAATATAAAACTATACAATAAAGGAAGATGCAGGGACCCGCTTGAAACTCCAGAGTTGATATAAAGATCATTTTAAACCAAAGACATTTGAGATTGAACAGACGCAGAAAAAAGCCTTCTCGAGACTTCCCTTATCTGACTAAAAGCAGTAACTCCTGGGAAATGGGGCTAATGATGGGGTTAAGGACATGCTACCCCCAAATGTGGCACCTTGGCATTTGAGAAAACAGCTGAAGTTCACTCTCTGACCTTCTTCCACCTTTTTCCCCTGAAGCAGAGCATAAAAGAACTCTCTGATTTTTCTCTGAAGTAGGTCTCAAGAAGTATCCTTCCTTTATATCTTTATCTCTGAAGACACAGGGACACAGAGAAGAATCTGAATAAAGAGGCTTTGCTAAGTCTCCTCCCCCCACTTTACTTCCATTATATCATTCCCCCTTTATCCAATCATACTCCTCCCTAACCATCCACTTCTTCATCAGACTTAGCATAAAAATACACAGGTTTCTCTGTTTCTGTGGGTCTTCATTTCTGAAGCTTCCTGTATCATGTAAAACTTATATTCAATAACATTTTATGCTGTTTTCTTGTTACACATAATCTGTCTTGTGTTATAGGATCTTAGCCATGAACCTAGCAATGAGTAAGAGAAAAAAAATCTGGTTTCCCCTACACTACCATAAATCCCCTGTAGGGGAGGAATGATATCTTTTCTTTATCCATTACTAGGTTTGTGACTGAGACCCCTATAACACAACACAAGTTAACAAGAAAAAAGTACATAAATTTGTTCTAAGTTTTACGTGGCACAGAGCCTTTGTAAGGAAAGGAAGACCTGAAGAAATGGGTGAACCTGTGTGTTTTTTATACTGTTTGATGAAGTAGATAGTCATGGAGAATTGTGATTGGATAAAAAAGTATGATCTAATGGTAATAAACTGGAAGAAACA
>NW_012153285.1:4466230-4474743 GCF_000956105.1 Propithecus coquereli | reverse complement strand
AAAAAGAATTAATTGCCAACTGAATCCCATTACTTTTTAGGAGTTAGGCTAAGTGCTGGAAATACAAAGATTAATAAGAATGTTCTTGCCCTGCAGGATTTCACTGTCTAATGGGAAGACATATGTAACTTGCTAATTACAATATAAGGAGGCTAGCACCCGGATGGAGGCATGAATCTTAAGCTCTGGCAGGGATGAGTCCTGAAAAGCCATCATTCATCTTTTTCCTGGACTGACTTACAAATGAGCATTTGCTTCCTACTTAAACCCCAAATGCCTCTGGTGTGTGTGTGGGTGTCTGTGTGTGTGTGTGTGTGTGTGTGTGTGTGTGTGTGTATGTTAATCTTTTGTTCTTGTATGCCCTTCATCCAGCTTCCCTAGCGTTAAAATCAAAACTAAGAAATTAACATTGGTACTACATAGTAGTTGTGTTTCCTTTGTCTCCAAAGACTGTGATGGTCCCACAGTCTTTCCATGTCTTTCTCAACCTTGACACTTTTGAAGACCTGGTCAGGTCTTTCGTAGAACAGACTCAGTTTGGGTTTGACCCATATTTTCTCATGAGTATACTGAGGTTAAGGATTTGGGGAAAGAGCACTACAGAGGGCATGTGCCTTTTGCAGTGGCTCATGTCAGAGGGTACAGGGTGTTCATATGTCTTACTACTGGTGTCGTTAACCTTGATCACTTGTTTAAGGTGATGTCTGCCAGGTTTTTCCATTGTAATTTATTTTTCCTTTTGTAATTAATAACTGTTTTGAAAGAATCCCTAATGTATTGACTAAAGAAATTATTCAGAGCTTTTTTTTTTCTTTTGAAAACAGTCTTCCTAGTGGCACAGTATCATTTAATAGTCAACACTATAGTATTATGGGCCTCGTAATGAGATTATGTTGATATCAAGAGCATCTAAAGTCTATGTATCTATCTACTAAATGGATGCTCCTTTAAAGTCTTGAAACTTACATTTTCCAAGAAAAAAAGGACACAAGAGAGACAAATGAAAGGTATCTACTGGTAACTGGGGCATACACACAATGTAACAAACACATTGAGGGTCTCTCAATTCCTGATCACTGCCCCATTTGCATTTAGCAGCACAGATACTCCCAGAACCTACAAGTGTAATAGATGTGAAAGGCACTGATTTTTAGGAACCCCTCTCAGAAGGATGGCCTCCCCCGTTTTAATCAGAAAGCTCATCTCCATCTCTTACCACAGAAATATTTGAAGGGGAAGAATAGGTTGAGAATTCCTGTTTTTCTACTGTCTGCAGGGCAAAGTTTGCTATACAAAGCTAATGATGTACAAACACTTTCCCATGATACGTAGTAAGAAGGTTATGGAGAAACAGTAGAATAACTTCTTACAGACCATTGGCTCACAAATCTTGCTAATGTTACCAAAATTTGAGAAAAATTTTGGAAGCCTACAGAAAATATTAACAGTAGTCATCCCCTGGGGAATCCTTATGGAGTCTTCTACTTTTTCATTTAAAGTTCTGTACATTTGAATTTTATTTACTTATTATTTACCATGATCGTGTACTACTTTTACATTGAAAATAAGTCAGACAAGAAATTTTGTAAAATCCTATTTCAAGGAAATACTAAAGCTTTGCCATAAAGTGAAATGAAGGAAGACCATGTTGAATTTAACTCACAGAAGTTTAGTTACTGAAATATCCAAGACAATGTTAAAAGTTAACTGCTCTTCAACAAAAGCTTGAAAAACGGATTCTAAACTTATATTAGACTCAGTGGATATCAGAGTATGTGGTATGTTGGATGTTTAGCTATCAGAGATTCCCCATTCAGGAGTTTACAGTTTAGCCAAACAAAGGTTAAGAAGACAGTAGACTTTGCATCATTTAAAATATTGCCCCAATATTTAAAATTGGAAGGGGAAGAGGAGCCAAGATAAAACTACATTCCTGTTCTGTGAAAAGCAATGATAATAATAATAAACCTCATTGATAGTAGTGGCATTTCACTGAAAGTTTGAAATATTGTCATTTTTTACAAAAGTATTTCGTATGTAATAAACTGGAATACCTATTCATGAAAAGTCAAAGTGGAAAATAATGCCTATTTAAAGAAGATTATGGATATTGAAGAAAAGGGATCAGTGAGGTTTACCTAGGCCTCCCCTAACAGCAAGGACTCCTTGACTCATAGTTCCTCTTCAGAGAAATTAGCTTCTCCTTCAACACCTGGGCAGCTCTCTCCTCCCTACTGGCTGAGAAGACTGAGGCCTGTATTCCCTCTTGAACTCCAAGAGAGCTGTTCAGTGCATAACTGCACAAGTAACACAGAATCCTGGCAAATTAAATAGTAGGTAAACATAGGAACAGGATACGGAATAAGTAAACATGAACAGGATACAGATCCTATTGCAAAAATTAAAAAAGGGGGGGGGACAATATTTAAGAAATGTTACCTTTGATGAAGCACATTCATCAGTGTTTTACAGATATTTTTCTGTTTTAATATAAGATCACTAAAAATATTTTATCTTTGCAAGTATTTCTTCATTTTTACTTTAGCATTTAATTGAGTTGCTATGCTCTATTTAAACTGCAGTTTTATAAGTGCCCTCAGCTAATTTTATAACAACGTTTTGAATTAAGAAAAAGTACCTCTTCATTAAGTGTCTCGCTAGTAAACGGGGTCAGCTTTGAAAAGATACTTTTGTTGCTATGTTAGAGAAAAATGCTTGTATAAATTAAACAATTAAGTACTAGGTAAAGTAGTGCTTGTTTGTGATATCTTAACAGATCTTTTTTTGTGTTTTGTTTTCTTCCCTAGTAAGCTTAGTCTGGGTTTGAGACAGGTTTGCTCCCATAGGTAATGATGAGTGTGGTGGTAATGAAAGACAAAGAAAAGGAATTCTACAAATGCCTAGGGAAAAACTTTTAATGATTCTTGTGCAATCAGTATGGTTTTTTGTTTTCTAGTTCTGAAAAGTCTTACACCAACTGGCAGCTCGTTTTCGCTGCAGGAGTTGGAGCCGTCCCACCATGATTGCACCTGTCTCCCCTTTCCTCTCCAGCTCCCGAAGTTTCCTTTTCGGAGGGCGAAGGCAGCATTCCTCCGGGACTGGATTCCTCAACTGGCTTCTCCCGGCTACCCGCTGCACGTGACAGCCCCCAACACCTGTACCGCCTCCGGCTCACAGCGCCCCCATCCCCTACGCCAGGTACGGCCCAGCCGGGCTCCCCCTCCCCCAGGAGGTCACGGTCCCGGTGCTCGGGCCGGCAGGGGAGGGGCTGAGCAACGGCCACCGCCGCAGCTTGAGCCCTTGCAGCCTGATAATCACATGACTCGACGGCGGCGGTAGCCGTGGCAGCAGCCGCGGCGGCTCCGCGGGCTCGCCGGGTGGGCTCAGTTCCGCGCACGCAGGAGCCGAGCGCAGGGGGCGGGGAAGGGACCTGCTGCAGCTGCAGCCGCCCCGGCGCTCCCGGAGCGCGCGGTGACTCCCTCGGCCCGGCCGGCCCGCTCCATGCCGCTACGCTGCGGAAGTGTAGCGGGGGGTGACGGCGGCACCGAGCACGGGAGGCCGGGCTTCGGCCCCCTGCAGCACTAGGCTCCGGGAGCCGCGCGCGGCGCGCCCCAGCGGCCCGGCTCCCCGTGCGCCCGGTGCCCACCGCAGCCTGCATGCCCCGCGCTGCGCCTCGCCCGCCCCCCGCCGCCTCCTGCTCGCACCGCCGCAGCCGAGCGCCGGAGTAATATGCTCACTCGAGTGAAATCTGCCGTGGCCAATTTCATGGGCGGCATCATGGCTGGCAGCTCAGGCTCCGAGCACGGCGGCGGCGGCGGCTGCGGAGGCTCGGACCTGCCCCTGCGTTTCCCCTACGGGCGGCCGGAGTTCCTGGGTCTGTCTCAGGACGAGGTGGAGTGCAGCGCCGACCACATCGCCCGCCCCATCCTCATCCTCAAGGAGACCCGGCGGCTGCCCTGGGCCACTGGCTACGCAGAGTGAGTGCAGCGACACCGGCGGCGCCCCTGCTCTCTTCGCGGCCCTTCCCCGCACGGTTCCAGCCTTCTTCTCTCCCTGCTTCTCGGCCCCAAGGCTCACCACGGGCTGCCGGCGTCCAGGCCTCGGCGGGGAGCTCTTTACTTGCGCTGGCCGTTTCCTTCTTCTGCCCGCTCCCCCTTCCCCCATCCCCAAGGACGCGGCGTCTCCTGCCCGGGTATGGGTGGTAGAGGAGTGGGTGGTGGCGCTGGACCGTGGGAAAGCTAAGGTTGGACGGGTCTGAGAATCCGGGGGCTAGAACACTTGGAAAAAAGTGGGTGGAACAGCTCTGCTGAAGTTTGAAACACAGTAGGGAAACCTGGTGTCTCAGCCCACCTCCAAAAATATCTTTGATCCCCCCGCGTGGAGAGTTTGTGGGGGCAGAGGCTTGGAGATGTCGCTGGTGTCCGACCCCGAAAGGCGACCGCGTCAGCGTGCATTTGTACATTTCGGAAGGTCTCAGTTTCTCTGACTTCCAGCCTTTGCGTCCATGCGCTTCTCCTTTAGCAGGTAGTAAAACGCAGCGCGTTCGGTAAATGCCAGTACTATTTCCCCCGGTCCTTGGGGAGGGGGAAACTTACTCCAGATGTCTAATATAGCATTTTGGTAATCAGCTTTGGCGATTAAGCGAGGGTTTGAGTGATTTGCTATTTCAAGAACCGACTGAGTTGGGGTGACGGCCTGGAATGGAACGGGGAGAGGAGAGAGGGAGGATTTTATTGCCAGTCCCCTGCTCCACGGCAGCTTTTCCATTGACTATTAATAACCATCTTATGAATAGTAGGGTAAGTACCGTTTTCCCCCCTATTATCTGCTATTTCAGATTTGCGAAACTGAGGAACTAGGAAGGGGGAATTTAGAGCAGAATTCCAGACTTAATAATGACCCTGTGGGTGCAAAAGTGCGCGCAAATCCCTGGTGCCTCGCATACCTGCGCCTTTTCCTTTAACCCCATCCCCTCTATAATCTTGGCCCTCCCCTGCCCGTGCACGGCCTCGCTCGTTGATTGGTTCACCCGGGAACCAATGAGCTCTCCCGACTCCTAGGAGCCTCGGTGCTGACCCTGTTCTGGTGGCCCGGATACCCCGGGGCAGGCAGGGTTCCCGGCGCCGGGGTTCCGGTGCGAGAGAGGGCTTGGAAGCCGCTCTGCCTAGGATCTCTAGTCTTTTCTCTTTCCCGCGTCATTCTATAAACGAGTTTCTCCACGGGCTGAAATAGAAAACGTGTATTAATGGGGACAGACGACTGGAGTGTGAAAGGCACCGAGGAGACAGAAGTGAGCATGATGGGAGCTGAAATAGTAAAAATTAACACAATGAAAGACAAGCAGGAAAGAGAACGGTGGAGGTGGGGAAGGTACAAAATAGCATGATAACTTCCACCAGAAGGCCAAAGCAACAATAAACACCTGTATAAGGAAAGACCTAGGGGAGGAAAAAGTGCCTGCCAAAACATACCACGCACTGTTTCTTGGTTGAAATAAAAACACTGTTTAAAAGCCCATTTGGACTCTTGCACGACAGAAAGCAACCTGAAGGCATCCTCTGTCCTATAATTGTGTAGAGGGGCCACTCCAGTGAGTTTCCCAGGGCAAAGGCGCCTGACTGAAGGCCCGAAAGACAAGCAGGATGAGAAAGTTATGAAAGGAAGATATTAAAATACTGAAGCTGGAAGCTACTTACTTGGACACAATAAAAGGAAAAACCTCAGATGAGCATGAAGGGAAGGAAAGAAAATAACCATTTCAGAATATTTGGATGCCTATGGTAGATGTATGACGTGCCAAAGGCTGTAAAGAATGTATGGGCATCTGGAATGAAACATATAGGAAGCAGAGAGCTTACAGGGCTCTACTTCATCTTTTCTGGGCCTCTGTTTCCTTATCTTTAAGTTTATCTTTTCCTAGAATAGAACATGAGAGATGTTCAGTTTGCGGGCGAGGAAGGGTACTTTAAAATGTTTAAAATTTTAAAATTAGTTGCAAAAGTAATATATGTGTGGTAATTCAAGCAAAGACCTGCATAAAAATGTCAGCTCCTCCCCACCACCATTCTCTCATTCCCTAGAGGTAGTGACAGTTCAATGTTTGGGTGATGTGTGCTTTTCAGACTTATTTGGTAGGCACCTATTAGGTAGGCACTATAATTTCCATATTATAGATGGGGACACTGAGGCACTGAATGATTAAGCAACTTGCCCAGGGCCATATCACCTTAGCCTGTATTTGAACCCAGGTAGTCTGACTCCAGAGCTCACAATGCCAGACTACCTCCCTACAGTGTATTAAGTTATGATACATCCATCTGTTCCCAGGCTAAGCCACTAACGTTGTCTTGCCACGTCTCTCTCACCCCTATTCCTGTCAGATGTTGTACTGCACCACTTCCTCAAATGTTGAACTGTAGTTTACCTTCCTGCAAGAATACATCCTGAATGATCAAAATGGCTGAAATGGGGAAGGGAAGAGACGATTGCGGGTTGTGGCTGTGATCAGAAAGTGCCACCCATAAGGTTGCCCCTTTCCTATAGGATTTACCAGGAAAAGGGAATTCTCTTTGTTCTAGAAGGTACCTGAGAGGGATAGAATAGGTAGGAAGATTGCTCAGAGAGTGGACGTAAGAATGGTGCTAATCAGCCAAGGCCTGTATCTGAAGCGGCTTGTTTACCTCTCCAGAAAGTGAGTCATGATCCAAGCCTTCCTGGGGAGGAAGAATTGACATCACTTGGTGATTGATTGAGAGGTTGGAGAGAGAAGAGTTGAGCTTTAGTGTTGATGACTGACCTTTTTGGATGGGAAAAAAAAAATAAGGATAAATGGTCTATTTTTTTGCCATTTAATACAAATCCCTTTCAAGAAGAGAGACTATAGGTTATAGAATTAGAGAATTAGCTGCAAGCAATCCCTGTAAGACTTGGGGATGCAGAAACTAAACACTCTTATTCATTTCAGTATTTATTGGTATTGTCCTGGGTGGAATTTCCTGGATTCTAAAGAAGCTTCCTATTATAGCTGAAAAGTTCAGCCATTTGGTTAAGGGGTATTTGCAAAGTTGTAAAGCTCTGAAAGGCATTGCAGTTATAGAAGACATCCACTGAACTAAGATCTTTCTAAAAATATGAATTAACAAATTTCAATTTATTAGTTTTTTTTTTATTTTTTAGAGACAGTGTCTTGCTCTGTTGCCCAGGCTGGAGTGCAGTGGTGCAGTCATAGCTCACTGCAGCCTCAAACTCCTGGGCTCACATGATCCTCTGGCCTCAGCCTCCCCAGTAGCTGGGACCAGACCACCATGTCCAGCTAATTTTTAAATTTTTTGTAGAGATGGGAGCTTGCTATGTTGCCCAGGCTGGTCTTGAACTCCTGGCTGCAAGCCATCCTCCTGTCTTGGCCTCCCAAAGCGCTAGGATTACAGGCGTGAGCCACTGCATGTTTCATTTTTAAGTTCGGTGTTGCAATTACTTACTGAGCCTATTAGGTCTGCTTGTTGAGCAAGCCCATGGGAAGCAACAACAGTCTGACCCAGAGACCTCAGGGCAGCTATTTCCTTTCTCTTTCCACATGTTTAAATACCACCAAGTAGTACCTGTGCTGCAAGGACTGGAAGTTTTTAATGGTTAGGAACCAATTTTGGCTTTTTTGTTTTTCTTTCTTGACCTGTTTGCCTACTTTTTCTCCCTTTGATGAACAGCTGGACTTAGAGATACCAGAAGACACAGAGTTTGTCCTGGAAACTGCAGCAGTAGAGAATACCAAAGAATGTGCTAGTGTTTTGAGCAACTATATTCTATGTATTAAAGCATCATATTCAAGTTTTTATCAGTGATACATTGCTTTGTTTTTACAGAAAGAATATATAATTATAGCATGATTTCACTTAGCTTATAGCTATAACTATAAATTCTCTTTTGTTTTCCTATTTCTTATAAAAGTACCCCTGAACATAAGTGCCCCAAAAAGCTACTTTGAGAGCTTCTGTTGAATGTACAACACAGAGCTTCTTTGTGTTTCTGCAGAGTTCAAAATAGTGAAATTTGTGATGAAATAACCTTATTTGAATCCAGCAAACAGCCTACAAGTATTTGGATTTGTTTTGGAATCTGCAGGCTGTCCTGTCTCCTCAGTCATGGCACCAATTACTTACTACTAATAAATAGCATTAGTTATATGGCTAAGCTGTGGTGATGACAGAGAAACCACTATTTCTCTTGAGCTCAGAAATCCCCTGGCCTTTTGTTTTTCACTTCTAACCTCTCCTGGCACACCCACCCCTCTTACTGCCACTCCTTTGCAGAACTGCTTAGGAACTTCCTGTTTGACTTTTGCAACTTTGAAACCTGAGGTTCTCCTCCTCTTGTTGTGTGAGGATAAAAAGAAATGGGGTGGGGGTCCCATTTAACAGCTCTCCAGGGCACTTAGTTGCAGATGAGTCAAAAGTCCACAGTAGCCTAAGACATTTCACCTGCCTTTCTGTTAACTGGAAGAAAGTATTAATTTCCTG
>NW_012153285.1:4463647-4463961 GCF_000956105.1 Propithecus coquereli | reverse complement strand
GGCAAAAGAGTGAGACTCCATCTCAAAAAAAAAAAAAAGAATATTTGTTGAACTCTTCTCCAAGTCAGTAAGTAGAATGCCTACTATTCTGTTGAAGGGCTTCTTGTTAATGAATCCCCCATTGGACATTTAGGTTTACTTTTAGGCTTTTGGTGAACGGTGTTGTTTTATTCAAATCATCCAGTTATTTCCTTAGGATCAATTTCTAGACATGCAAAACTTGGTTAGAAGCCACGCACTCACAGTTCTGATACATATTATCAAATTGGTTGTACCAATTCACACTCCAGCCAGCAGTGTGTGATTGTAAACTA
>NW_012153285.1:4397965-4462542 GCF_000956105.1 Propithecus coquereli | reverse complement strand
TAGAAGGGATAAAGACCAGGCCAGCATTGGAACTAAATGTGGTTTGAAGGTTTATACGAACAAACTTATAATACCTATTAATATAAGATGATGTAGCTCTTCAGCCACAAGGGTATAAACCTGGTTAGTTTGACACAGCAGAGCCCTGCTCACTCTCATTTTTATTTATTTATTTTCCTCATCTTATTTTTCGGGCAGCTCTATGGTAATGAGAAACACACACGATGAATTTCTCCAAGAAATTCACTCTAAATGCTGAGTATGGGAGAGATTATGTACAGAAGACCAATGGCAGCACTTAAAAGTCAACCACTTGGGCAGCTCTTGCCAAGGGGCCTTTGTCTCTGCGTGTGTACTCTGGGATTTGTTCCTTGGATGGGCATCCCACCTGTAATTATATGCGTCACTTTGACGCCTCGAGTTGGCGAACTGCCTGGGGTTGTACAACTGGCTACTGCCCCAGTTATTTATTAATCATACTTTGGGCCTCAGTTCTTCTTATAAAATGGAGATGTTAAATTGGTAGTTCCCAGAATTTTCATTTTCTAACCTTGTATCATTTCAAGATTTTTGAGAAGACTGACATAGGTTATTAACTTCTTATTTTGCTAAGTGAGGACACAAACAGTCAAATCTGTTATCTACTATCACCAGTATTTCATGAAATAAAGGATATTTAAAAACCAGAAGCAGAGTGGCATACAATGTCAGCAAAAAGAACAGTTTTTAAATCAAATGCTTCTAGTTTTATGAAACAGCTATGATATTGTGCCTATTTTTCTTGGACCCATGAAACCAAGCATTTTACCTGTCCGAGAAGATCACCAAGGCCCCTTCCATTTCTAAGCTCTGTGAGTTCCTGGGGTGAGGCTAAGAACCAAGTGCCTACCTTCCAGGCCGAGGTTTTTCCCAGGAAGGCCTGCTGCTCCTTCATTGTGATTATAATTCTGATTTATTTATTTTTCTCCAGCACTTTATTATGAAAAATTCCAAACATACAGAAAAGCTGAAACCATTATATACTTTGCACCCCTGTGCCCACCATGTAGATTCTATAACATATTCCCATTTTGCTATATTTGCTTTATCATTTCCAACCCACATTTCTCTGTCCATCCATCATCCATTCTTGAGTTATTTTTAAGTGTATGTTTCCTTTAGTTTGCTGCCTCTAATTTATGCTATTAAGTTCTTTTCCACAGCACATTAAAAATCAGATTTGAGTAACTTTGACAGCGTCAGATAAGGAAACCACCAATAGCTGGGTCCTCATGCATGTGGGAGGGGACCCAAGACGTCACTGTTACCACACTGGCACTCTGCAAATGCTCATTCCTTCATCAATGAGCTTTCCATCACTTAGCATTCACATCGTTGAGAGCTTTACATGGGGTCTAATTGAAAAGTATCTCTTTGCTCTGCTCCTGTTTAATTAAATCAGTAGGAAATTGTCTAAGACTTGAGTCACTCATCTTTTCAGCTGGTGGCCAGTCAGGCGATTGCTGTCGGAGGAGGACTCGGTTTAATAAAGACTCCAGGGCATGTTGCCTGAAAAGTACTCATGATGCATCAGGACATCACTGCACTATGTTTTCCTTACTTCCGAAGTAGGTATTGTCCACTAGAAGGCTTAGGAAAATCAAAGGACCTGCTCAATTACTCTTATTCTGGTGTGGTCAGAGCAATTGGGTCTTCTGGAACTTAAATCCAAAGTACTTTCTTTGTTATGCTACTTATGACTTAGTTTTCTCTAAAGGACTGTAAAATTTAACTGCTAAACTGTATTTTCTCTCTGTGTGGACTTTTATGCTCTCTTATTTGTAAGAATAATGATAGCACCACCTTAACATCTGTATAACTCCCATGATTATTAAGGCCCTGCCGTGAACGCTTAAATGTAAGCATCTGTTATATATGTTTAATAAAACAGGAAAATGAGATCCAGAGAGAACGTAAGTGACTTTAGTATCTCTTGCTGTCCCATGATCCTAGTGACCATTACTGAATCATTGAACCTGACCATTTAGTGTGTGAAATTATTCATTAATAAAAAGACATCATATCCCTGTAAACAAAATGCCGTAAAAGGGAGTTTAATGCATTTTATTACTTAAAGGAAACTAATAAAGCTTAATCTCCAGGTGTCTTTAAATTGAAAAAAGGCATGTTGGCACATCAAGTTTGTATAAAAGGATGCTTTTCAGAGTACTTTAAAATAGTTCTATAGTAGTCTAATAAATTATACTTTCTTAATATATGTGCAAACCTAAGTATAACAGCCCAGACCTTGTTAAAATTACCATATATTCGGACTACAAATTGCTTTTTTTTCATATTTTAATGTTTTTGGAAACCCTGTATGTCTTAAAACCAATCTGTACATTTTATGTAGTAATGTTTCTTTTTTCTAAAATTGATAAATAGAGCGTGTGTTTTGCCATCAATAGTTACTTGGAAGTAAGGAAATATACTTAGGAATTCTGAATAATGAGGCTCAAATTGTAAGTTAGGTTTTATCAGAGTCTTTTTTAAAATTTAACTTGGGAGATCTGTTACCTAAGTTCTTACTTTACGTAAAAGCAGGGTGAAGTTTTCGTTTGTTTTAGAAATGGGATCTCGCTGTCTTGCCCAGGCTGGAATGCAGTGGCTATTCACAGGCATGACATTGCAGCCTTAAACTCCTGGTCTCGGGCCATCCTCCTGCCTTAGCCTCCCGAGTAGCTGAGGACTATAGGCACACACCGCCAAGCCTGGTTTCAGAATCAAGTTAATGAACTTTGGGGGCCAGCAAGTCCGGCAGCATTTAGTGTAGCATTTGTGTGCTGCTCCTTGGCTGTGTGCAGTCTTGTGGTGACGCTCCTAGAGCGCATGTATCTGCATTGATGACTTGCATGAGCCAGGCCTAATGGAGGCTTGCTGAGTGGGTGGTGTGATTAATCATCACAGGGCTGTAGGCGGACAGAGAGATCAATTACTTGCCCAGCTGACAGGGCCAAAGTGGCTTGTGTGCTCTACTGTCTTCTCAGGGAATTGATAAATAGACATTTAAGCTATTTTTAAAAATGGTACTTCTTTACCAGGTGACCTTTTTCCTGTAAGTATAGGAAGGAAAAAAATCTCAAATGACAAATTTTTTAAAAAATAAAAATGCTGTAGATTATTGAGTTACTATATTTAAGTGGTCTGCTATGGTATATTAATAGCCATTCTATGCCTTTTTGAAAAGGTGAACATTGACAAATTATATTTAGAACACACAGCTGGCAAAAATAAAAGATGGAATGTAAATGTTTAGTAGGAAGCAAATCGTAAGGTACAGTGAATATGAATAGCCCATAAGTGAATGTCGGGGAAAGCAGGGGTGGGAAACCAAACTGGTATTAATACAGAAAGGACTGTTAAGAGGTTTTTTTTTTTAATATAAAAGAGGAAATACCTATAATATTTTGTTGTAAATAAATAGCCTATGAGGATGAACTGTAAAATATATGTTTGGAGAAAACAGAGCAATTTTATCAGCCTTTTCAGACAATGTTTCCCCTTAAGGTAGGGTTTGGAGTAGAGCCAAAGAGTTGGATTAGATGCCCTCTTGGCATCTTTCCCTGTGATTATTAATAATAGGGTGATGTCGCTGAGGGCCGTGCTGCTCTGTTGTTAGAACCAGGTGTCCAGAGCTGGACTGGTGATTCAGTGCAGCAGCAAATGGGAAGAAGAGAAGAATTGGCAACTTGGACTACGGCAGCTGGTGTTTGTTTAAAAGAAAATATCTTGGTGCTCAGATGGGAATCTCGTGGGCCCACACTTGGAGCCCTGCCTCTCCTCTCCTCCCCGTGCCCCAGGTCATCAGGTTAGTGCTGACAGAGGCCCCCTGGCCACACTGGCCCTTTTGCACCTTGCACACCACCCGAAGCCCTGCCACCTGCCTGCCATCCTCTGCGGCACCTCAGGTTGTGATTTGTCTCTGGTTCTGGGCTCTACTAGGACTTGTGCTGTGGTTCTTCCAGTCCTCGTTCCCAACCTTCTCACCATCGTGGACCCTTTTCTTAATTTTTTTTTCTTGGATGGTTTCCTTGTGAAAGATTTTGCCCAGCAAGCTGTATTAAATAAGCATTAAGTTTCTCCTACTTAAAAAAAAAATTAACCAAATGCATATTATGTCCTAGTCACCAGGAAGGGTGTGGTGATAATCACATTGGACGGATAACATTTCAGCCAAAAGCGAAGGATTAACCTTTGTTTCGATAACCTTGAGTCCTTATTGCCCGCAATCTGTTTTTCATCAACTTTTCCCCCTCCATTGTTTGAACTAGGTTAGGTCTCCTATTGCTCCCTTCCTAGATCCTTAAGGAGCCTATACCACAAGTTGGGAATCTCTGCCAACAGGTTTGGCTTTTGTACCACCCCTGAGTTTTCTGCCAGGTGTGCTCGGATTAGTGTCAAGATCATTTTGTTTGGGTTTCAAATGTGTAGCACATTACTTCAAAGTCCCCGACATCCTTTTCCTTGTTGAAAAACTGTGTTTTAATAGTTTTCTTGCCTTCCAAAGTGCTGCAAGTTGCCCGAGAGGCCTGATGCTCGTAAGCTGTGAGTTTAATTAAACTCGTGCTGAGAATATTATTTTTCTAGCAGAGTTTGACTCTTAGGCAAAAAGTTTCCCATGTAAAAATTTCTATCATCCACTAACTATGTTTTGTTTTTTTTTTTTTTTTTTTTTTGAGACAGAGTCTCGCTGTGTTGCCCGGGCTAGAGTGCCGAGGCGTCAGCTTAGCTCACAGCAACCTCAAATTCCTGGGCTCAAGCAATCCTCCTGCCTCAGCCTCCCGAGTAGCTGGGACTACAGGCATGCGCCACCATGCCCGGCTAATTTTTTCTATGTATTTTTAGTTGTCCGATTAATTTCTTTCTATTTTTTTTTTTCAGTAGAGACGGGGTCTCGCTCTTGCTCAGGCTGGTTTCGAACTCCTGAGCTCAAACAATCCGCCCGCCTCGGCCTCCCAGAGAGCTAGGATTACAGGCGTGAGCCACCGCGCCTGGCCTCATCCACTAACTATGGATGAGAAGAACTTAAAAACGTCTTTAGATGTCTACTAACCTGTCAAAGTGGAAGAAGGCATTGATTAGTTAGGAACTTGGAATTAATTTTTTTAAAATGATATAGTTATTGCAGAATTGGTATGTGTCCATTGTAAGTACTTTCAAATTCTCATAAGTACTATGAAGAAAATAAAAATTATCCATAAAATCTGTCACCCATAATGAGTTTCAATTGATAATTTGTGTGTATCTGTAAGTACATATCTATTTACTTACAAAGTGGGATAATTCTACATACTGATTAGCTTTTTCACTTCAAATGAAGCGACTGTAAATAAACATTTATTCTATCATTTTAATTGCATTGTATTCTATTTATGGTTATAAGATATTTTTTCCTTATGGCAGCCAAATTTTTACTACTAAAAACATTCCTAGTTATCTCTTACTCGTGGCCTAAAAAGAAAAATTAAAAAGAAAAGTAGTCCTGGGATGAATATCCTTGTAGATAAATCTTTGTTAAACCATAATTTGAAAATTATCATTTTTCTGGGAAAAATATTCAAATCGGACTTTTCCAATATTTCTCATGACGTTATTTAATAGTTAGAAAAGACTGATTGTTTAGATTGAAAATTGTTTTGAGAAATGTCAGTTAATGTACTTTATTTTAAAGTTGCTTTACCAAAGTAGTGTTTTGGTGAGCCAAACTTACTAATTTAAAAACATTATTGCTTCATTTTAACATTTAGGTTTAAGTTTTGAATTTTATAGAAGTGTTGTTAAAGGGCCAGTTCAAGACCCTCCTCTGAAAGAGTGACCAGTGATTCTGTCTTCAGAGCTAAAGATATTTATTGGCTGTCACGCGTTTGAGAGTAATCAGTGACATCTCTTGTTTTTATTCAATTGTTTAACTTTTAATGACTAATATTGAGGGTGCAGGCATTTTCATATACATCTTAATTCTTCCAATACTTAATATAGAGCCATGTATACAAATGTTCAAATATATAAGACCCGAAATAGAAAATAGAACATAATATAGTTCTTTTGGTTTCAAATGAAGGAAAGATCACCTTTGTTCTATAGGCTGATTTCAAATTGTGTGTTCAACTCCTGGAAATGTGACCGTTATCACGATACCTAGAAATTTCAGACATTTATCTGCTCAATAAATATTTGTTGGTGGCATTGTGCGGTATGCTTTGCACCTGGCCTACCCTGTGAGGAAAGGGGAAAAAAATAAATCCAGCTTTCCAACTCTTTAGCTGGAGGGAAGCAGGTAAGAACAGATCCTGCTGGAACAAGTAGATTTCTTGGTATATGTGAACGAGTGGCTGTGAATGAGAAGTGTATCTGTGTATGGGTGCTAATTCTGAAACCCATTGGTCTGAATCTTAGATCAATCTGAACATTATCACTTTTTTCTCTGTCTTCTTACCTATTCAGCATTTTTTTTTCACTGCCTCATTCTTTCCTTTGTGTGGTTTTTAAATCTTTTTAAAAATTCATGCTAAAACTTGCAGTTTGCTTTTTACACAAAAGCTCAGTCACTCAAGGCCTGTTTCCCTCTCTGTCCAACCCCAAGCCAGTAGCTTCTTCTTTAAAATCATGTACATGTAGATATGAACCAGTTAGAACAAAGACATTCTAGATTAAAATTTCAGTAATGAATATTAGTATTGGTTCTCAAGCTGTCCCTGAAAACTTTTGTTTTTGTTGGCTATATCTAATGATATTTACTGTATTCAAAATTAAAACTGAGAAATTTAAACAGTATTTATAAATTCACTTAAGATATGTAAGCATATTTTAATGAAAAAATTATATTTTCCAAAACAAAAACCAATTTATAAGAAAAGTGGCATCTCTAACTTGTGAAATTCTTTAATGTCTGGCTTAATAGAGGATGGCTGGATTCTTGTCTGCTTCTGCATTCAGTGGGTTGTATTATCACAATGACAAGTAAACGCCACTGTACACTCATGAGAACGAGAGTGAAAAAACAAAACAACATCGTGGCATCATGGTGACAATTGCTTTGACCTCATGTATCCCTTGAAAGGGCCTTGAAGACCCCCCCAGACCAAACTTTGAGAGCTGCTGGTGTTACATATAATATTAAGAGTTAGCATAACTGTCTATCTTATTTTTGAACTATGTTTTACAAGTAGACCACAAAAAAAGTTGTGGTGGAATGTAGTTCATCCACTTCTGCTATGAATGTTTGTTCTAATTCAAGAGTACACTTTCCCACACTCCCTGTGGTCTTTCTTCCATGTATATTAAATACTTTGTCTTTTTCAAAGGGCTCGTGTGTTAAGTATGTTTGGGATGTTTAACAATATTAGATGACTTGTTGTAGGGGGGAGCTTAGTATTATTCATCTTTAACAGATAATGAGAAAAAAATGATTGGGGCTAGAATTTGCAAGAGTTAGGGCTAATGTACAAATCTTTGAGCACTTTAGGTTTATAGCAATTCTGAGATTATTTAGAAGTAATATTGCATTGGCTTTCTATGTATTGTTGGGAGGCTTGCACTCTTTTTGGGAAGATAAATTTATGAAAAGATGAAAATCTATGCATGGTATGACCGGAGTATCATGGTGCTGGGTGGTACCATGATTAGTAATGCAAAGAGGCAGCTCGAGGTAGTCTTGGCTCTTCCTCTAGCCAACCTGTGGTTTGAGCCCGCTGGTTCACTTTTTTAGTCGTCTATTTGTGTATTTATAAAGTTAGGTCATTGACTCAGCCTTTTCTGGCTGTACAATGCTGTGGGAGTAAGTATCATGACAGAAATTGTGCACTGATTAATTTCTATTGACTTTTAAGTAGGATACTTGTATATAGTTGATTAAAAAGTAATGCTTTTTCATCTGCCTTATTTGCTTTATCTGAAATAAAATCTCCGAAGGATCTGTTGACTGAATATGCATTTTAACAAAAAGCAGAAGTGAATTAAAAATCTAATTACAGTCGATTTAATGATAGAAATTTTTTAAATCTCACTGCGTGCGAAACCAAGTATGGTATAATGGTAACTAATCCCCTTGCCTGGATGACAGTTGCCCTACAGCACTGAAGGATAAGCACCAAGCACAAATTATAACATTGCGTCTAGAAAAATAAAAATAAACTTTTAAACAAACAGCCTATTCTGGATTCAAAGGGACCAAACTTTTAGGCTTTTTTCCTTAAATTCTTTTAGGGTAATATGATATGTTACCATACTGTCCAGTAAAAGATAATTTGAAGTATTCATCTAGAAGGGGACATGCTTCAAAGTTTCATCAGTGAAGCTGATAAAATTATGGTGGTGATGACAAGCTGTTGCTTCTGTTCTGGGATGTTCCTTTTGAGACATGATTCAGTTATAGCCAAGTTATAATCTGTAAAGTATGTTGATGTCTAACAAGGGTCTACTAAAAATTGAAAAAATATAAAATGGTTGAAATTTCTTACTGATCCTTCCAGAAAAAAAAGGAGTGAAGATCTCAACTATAATCGTTTTGAATTCAGTCTCTCTTGTTAGCCCCAAGTTGTCTGTAGATGAGTGACTTGAGGACATCTACATGCCTCTCAGAACTGTGCTGTCACTTGGCACAGAGCTAACGTCCTCCCGCTTTGGCAGTTAAATTGCTGTGGAAAGCAGCTCTGCTTCATGTAATTTGAATCAATATCTTGTGCTTATATGTGGCCCTGCAGCCACTGTGCTGCTCTCAGCATCTCTGACCCGAGTAAAGGACATAATGTTTTGCTTGAGATTTGGTTTTGAAAATTCATGTAAGTCAAATTATATTTTAAAAGCACCGGGAAGCTTGCTACTTAACATATGTCATTGTAGGATATATTTTCACAATGTTCAGAATCGTCGTGTTAATCAGTATTGGTTCTTTGTGAGTTGATCTTCCATATGCTACATTTTCCTAAAGTGGAGGATAACTGGGGGTCTGCCTGTTTCAAATGTCAAGTGACCAGCAGCTAGCATCAATAGCTCTTTGAAGGTCGTGGGGTAAATGGCTAAAGATGAGTGATTGGGACTCTGCCTACATCAGCTTCCTCTCTAATGTGTTTTTTGATACCCTTATAGGATTGATTTATTACTTTTCAGTACCTTTGTTCATACCAGAACTGCTTCAGCACCCATTTCTGTGGTAGGGTTATTCTGATTTAAATAGGATCTATTTAAAATAGTGTGTTCCACTAATTTTTTTTCTCACCAAAAAAGCATACTCCTGATGTTTGAACTTAAATACATATCCTTTCCTGAGATACATTTATTTTTACCATATCTCCAAGCAGTGATTTACCTCATCAGTAAAGCGAACTTTGCAGCTCTTTTAGGAATCTGAGTACTTCAGTTGCTCTGTTCAATAAATACAATTGGTTAGGTACTTACAGATTGAAAGACGAGCCATCTCCATTTCATTCTGTGCAACATTTAAGCTTTTCGGGCCATATTATAAGAGAGACACCAAAACCAAAACAGAAGATGTTTAGCTTGTGCTATGTTAGTAAACAATTTGATTTTTAAAATTATATTTATTAACGAAAATGTACGATCAACAATGCTCATCCTTAGCATATTGGGGACATACTAGGTACAAGTAAAACTTAGACTATTTCAGCTAGGTTGGCAGAAAACATTAAGTTAATTCAGTTTTCAGTCAGTTAACATTTATTAAACCCCCACTGAGTATAAGGCTCTGGAGTTTTAAAAAATGCATTTCCTATCTTCAAGGGGTTCACAGGTTAGCAGGGGAGATATTTTGTGTATAACTGTAATATAGTGAGCTGCGGTGATAAAGGAATTGATCAAATGCGATGGGAAGCCGGCAAATAGGGGTGGGGCAGCTCCATTCTGCTGAGCTGGGGGACAATGGGAAGGGGGTGAGCAAAGCTGACAGGGATCTGACCCTGGAGGAATGGAGCTTGGGTAGAGGAGGTGTGAAGGAGACAACAGTAAGAGGAGCGGCATGGCGGCATGAAAGCGGCTGTTTCTGGGAATTAGAATAATCTTTTGTGACTATTTATAGGGGATCCTCAAAGAAAATCCCCACATGAAGCCAGAACCACCTGGCACTAGACATGTAATGATTCTCCCTTCTATGGAGAGAGTGGGCGCTTCTAACGTCTAGGCTGCTCTTGAGGTCTGCCAGGCATGGCCTCTGGGGCTTGCCTGTGGCATTGGTGCTCCCCTGACGGGTGGCAGAGGGAACCGCAGCTGAAGGACGCCTCTGTGTTTAGGAATCTTGCTGTGCTGTTCTCAGGAGGTACACCTCTACATGGCGTATCCAGGAGTGAAGAGGAAATGGGAGGGACTTTGGTTCTCAGATAAAACTTGCTGGCATTTGCCGTGGATGGAGGTCTGAGGTGAGTTCACTGGACTACGACTTTTGCTGCAGAAAAGGAAATAATGAGGAGACACATGGTCCTTCATTTACTGATCAGATCCCCTGGATATTTCCTGCAAAAACTCTGCTATAGCTGTGCCCAAAACCCTCTGACCCTGCCTGAGCGAGTCTCCAAGGGAACAGAGCTAGTGCTGGAGGCAACAGCAGAACTCCCGGAGGCCCCAAGTGAGGCAGACGGCTGCAGACACTGCGGACACTGCGGACACTGCGGCCACTGCCTACGTTTGCCGAGAAATGAAGAGCCACTGAAACCCTAAGCCAAGTTTTGGGTTTTTTGGTTTTTTTTCCCTGAGATTTCTGAGTCATCGCAATTAAAATCATCAAAGTAAGATCTAGTCCAGAAGGTGTCAGACCTTAAAAAAAAAATTGCACAGAGGCCAGGGACAGAGATGAAAAGATAGATTAATGATGTTGTTTGAACGTTTGTCCCCTCCAAATCTCATGTTAAAATTTGATCCCCAGTGTTGGAGGTGGGGCCTGGTGGGAGGTGTTTGGGTCATGGGGGCAGATCCCTCGTGAACTTCTTGGTGCCGTTGTCACAGTCATGAGTGAGCTCTCTATCAGTTCCTGTGAGAACTGATTATCGAAAAGAGGCTGGCACTTCCTCCTCTCTCTCTTGCTTCCTTCCTCTCACCACGTGAAGCCTGCTCCGCTTCGCCTTCTGCCTTGAGTGGAAGGTTCCTGAAGCCCTCACCAGAAGCAGATGCTGACGCCATACTTCTTGCACAGCCTGCAGAACTGTGAGCCAAATAAAACTCTTCTTTATAGATTACCCAGCCTCAGGTATTCCTTTACAGCAGTGCAAACAGACTGAAGCAGTGAGCAGCACAAAGGATTTTTTTTTTTTCAGTAAGCAGGTGTTGGGAATGATGTGAGATTTATGCTTGGGAAAAATAACTGGCAGGTATGGAAGAGAAAAATAGAGGTGAAGATGAGGTACGATGGTGAGATGAGAAGAGGGACTGTTGGAGATTTTCTAGACGTGAAACTGACAGATTGGAGGCTGTTTGGGAATAACAAAGTGGCACGTGTGAGAGACATCTAGTGCCTACCCTGCTTGCTTTATCTGGGCACACAGGAGGCTTATACTTTTCTGCTCCCTTCGCAAGTAGTTGAGCCCAATATGAATAGTTCTGTGTCAATGTATTGTGAGCAGAAATGAAGTGTCCCTTCTGGGCTAAAGCATTTAATTGTCACTGGAAGACCTTCCAACAGCATGTTTCTTGTATGATAATGGAGAAGGCTTCATGTTTCAAATGGCACAGCTATGGGTTGGTGGGGCCTCAGTCATATGAGTTACTGTATGAGGGACAGTTGCCCTGTGGAGTAACTCATATCTGCAGTGTCCAGCATTTCTGTAGTAAGCCACTAAGATTTGCGGGATGTTTGTTATCACAGCATAGCCTAGGCTAGCCTGACTAATGCAGGGTAGTAGTTTGTAGCATAAACTTGTAGGTGGATGCTGCAAGATAAAAACAAGCTTTCCTCATTCTGTTCCATTATACATTTAATAGGTACCACCTGAGGAAAAAACATGCTGGGTTAAAGTTAAATAGATTTCTTTGTAGGTTTTCTTAGAGCTTTTAATACGCTCTGGTGAATTGTGCAACTCCAAGCTGAGGCAGAATATGCATTGTTTCCTAAACTTACCTGATTATGAAATCCATTTCCCTCTCCTTTTTTGGTAAGTATATTTATTCACGTTCTGAGGAACACAGAGAAATACCAGATTAAACCATCGTAATGGTCTAGGCATGAAACTAATTGCCAAAAACCAAGAAAAGTCCGGGATCTGGAAAGGAAGGATGGATTTGAGGAAAATTTTGAAAGGAGGATTGACGAGAATGGGTCTGACTGGATATTTAAAAGGGAGATGAAAGAGGTTATATTATACTGTTTCAGTATGCCAACTCCTTTTTAATTATCTCCCTACCGATCATCACGGTGTATTTCCTGACCTTTTTTTCCTCCCCTCAAGCGAGGAATCCCGCTTCTGCCCCGCTTCGTGTGGGCAAAGGGCCTTCCCTTCCTACCTTCCTGAATATCTGGCACAAGCTCCCCTTCCTGGCTACCCTGGGACCTCTTTAACGCCATCCTCGTAGGCCCTGCTTTCTCAAATGGAAAAACGTTCTGACAGAGGTGCCAGTGCTCCCTCACAACACCCACACGTGCCCTGTCTTCCATGTCCTCCATTTATTATCCCCGTGTCTTGTGTCTCTTCCTCTTGGTCACCTTCCTTCTCCACCTATGGATAAGCAAGAACCTGCGGCCTTCTGATTTCAAGATTGTTCTTTTTTTTTTAGCGCCAAAAGAGGCAAGAAAAGCTTCATCTTTCTTTGCTGTACTCCTTTTCATAAAAGGATTTGTTCTGTAAAATTTGGATTCAGTCCAAAGGCAGCACTTAAGGACCTAGAAGGCCACATGTGGCCTTAAGGCCACAGGTTCCCCAACCCTGACTGAGTCATTGCTGGTGGATAAAACACCATGCCCCGCTTCTAGTGGACATACAATTGCTCTCTTTAAACCTCTCCCTCTTTTATTTCCTGCCTTATAGAAACATATACTGAATGCCTACTCTGTGCCAAGAACTCGTCAGGGTGCCAGGGACACAAAGGCAAATAAGATAAGCCTCTTCCCTTAAGTTGTCTAGTGAGAGTCCGTCCAGCTGAACAAGCCACTGCCACAGAGAGGTGGTGCATGGGTAACGGTGTGACACAGAACACCGTGAGATGCCAAGACCAAACGCTGGGGCCATCAGGGACGGCTTCCCCTAGGACATGAGGCTGGAGTTGAACATCAAAGGAGTCAGTCAGACAGTGGTGGGCTGGGGAAGAGGGCAAGTGTAGGGTGCGCCTCCCAAACTCTGATGCTGTTCACTCATTGCTTCTACTCTGTGCTACTTAGGAAAATGCTCACCAGAGCTCACCAGTGACTTTTTAGGTTTCAGTTGTCACTTTGAAAATTTGTCCATCCTTCACATCCTCACTGCAGCAGTGATGATTGCCACCTACTCTCTAGGGACGAGACTTGAACTCTTTTATCCCTTAACTTCTGAGACTCCTCCCTTCTTTCTGGTTCTTTTTCTAATTTTCTCACTATGCTTCCTTTTCTTCTGAAATCTTCCTTAAATACTGGTGCTTCCCAAGCTTTCCAGACCCTTCCTCCTTTCTCTTCCCCCCTCCATGAACAATTTTACCCATACCGCTTTCTTTGGAATTTGAAATGATCCTCAGCCTTGCCTCTCTCCTGAGCGCTCCGCGTGGTCCCTGCTGCTGTGGTCATCACTTCGCTGCGCCAGCCCGTGCCATATGCTTTGCCTGAGTCTGAGTTTATGTTTGTTTGAAATGTGAGTGTAAAGTACAGGAATTGTAAAGGACGTGGCAGACACACCATGCCCATCTATCATTTACAAGCTAATGGTTCTTGACAGTGCCAGGTGGAAGCAGTTGGATAATGCCGAGCGCTCCCTGTGGCAATACCTGTGAGCAGCTGAGGAACAAATCTGCATTGAGTTTCTACATTGGTCTGTTAATGAAATTCTCTTACATAGGTATTCTGGGAGCATAGATATGTTCTCTTCTTGTCCAATTATGGTGGATTCTTTTTTGGTGAATTGCGATGTAATGAGTTCATACCTGCATTTGTCTTATGAGCTTTGCTAAAGCAAAAAACTAATGGAGTCTGCATATTGATTCAGTGACCTTTTGGGATGCCACAGGTAGGAAGTTAGCTACTCTTGTACATTGTTTAAATTTCTGCCAAACCTTGCTTGGTGATCACTAATATGCTGCCTAACAAATACTTTCAGTTCTCCTCCTCCTGGACACATTGCTGTTCACCTTCCATTCCTCCTGCCTCAGCAAGTGGTGACCCTCCAGATCGTGGGAGCCCTGTCCTCCCTGAGTGAGGTGACGTGGAGCCAACCTGAACTGGACATGTAGAGTGTGTGAGAAATAACCTCTGTTACCGCACTGGAACATAGCTCATCCTTAATGATGCACTTTCGCAAATTTTATGAGCACTTGGAAAAGAAAGGTAATGGTTGCCTGGGAAATGAAGGTGGTTCTAGATTTTCTTACTATACTAGGCAGTAAGTTGAGACTATGGAGAAATAATTCTCTGGTAAATGAATGAGTTTTCTAGCTTCATAAGTGATTTTTCATTATGTTATCTGAATTTCTAATTAGAGTCCTTTCATGTAATCGCTGTTTTGTTACATTGTAGGCCCCTAAGATTATTATGAAATCAATGCCATCTTTTCCTTTTTTAATTGAAAAAGGGAAACAGATGGGTTCCTCAAAGATTTAATAAGGATTGTTAACCTGAGCAAGAGTGAGACCACATCTCTATAAAAAATAGAAAAATAGAAAATGGCAGCCTGTGCATGTAGTCCCAGCTACCTGGGAGGCTGAGGCAGGAGGATCGCTTGAGGCCAGGAGACTGAGGTTGCAGTGACCTATGATGACACCAATGCACTCTGGCCTGGGTGACAGAGCGGGACCCTGTCTTAAAAAAAAAAAAAAAAGGATTGACAACAAATATTGCCAAGTGCTGTGGAAGACTCTGGGATTTAACAATAACAGAGACAAATCCTGGGCCTTTGAGAACAAAATCTAGCAAAGGAGATAAACAAGCCATTAAAGTATGAGGTGATAGTGTTATGGGAGGAAATATAGGATGTCAAGGACAGGATGGGGGGCTCCCTAACCTGGAGTTTTGGTTTGGGGGAAGTTTTCTGGGAGAGGTGACATTTCTTCAGCCAAGATTTGTTAGATACCTGCTCTGTGCCAGATAATGGGATAGATGTTGGGAATACAGTAGGGAAGGAAAGCATGGCCCCTGTCCTGAGAGGATGAGTGGTGATTAGCAGGAATTAGCCAACACATTCCCTAAAAGTGGAAACCAATGTGCAAAGGCCCCCAAAGTAAGTAAATACTGGGATTTAAAGGTGAAGTTCAGGTTGAACCAGGGACTAGAGGAAGCCTGGCCTCGTACACAGTAGGAACTCCACCCGTACTTGTTAAGGGATGCTGAATCACATGTGGGTAATTAAGGTCAGTAAACAAATTGTACAAGATAACATATTTCTTGGAAATATTCTATCTTATGCAAAAAAATTAACAGATTTTTGAATGCTACATTTGATTAAGAAATTTATTCAATTAAAAGTTGCCTTTTGGGAAAACAAGGAGAAATTTTTCATAGTAGGGTTTAAAACCCTCATAGTAGGGTTTAAAAATTTTGCAAACTGGTATAATTTTACATCTTGTAATACTGTTGGGAGAAGATGTGTTTCAGATTATCAGTGTCACTATTCTTAATTTGTACTATCCCAACTCTGACTTTGGAGTGCTGTGTAGGGACAGTATATTAATATCTGACATAGATTATCATTAGCCTCTCTGAAGAATGCTGGTGATTTTTGTTACATTTGGCTTTTCAGGTTTGTTAGCTGATCTGCTTTCCAGTCCTTGCAAAGTAGGTAGTGGTGGTGAGAATTTGTGGCCTTTGGAGATTTCCTATCCCACATCTTCTTGTGGTGGTTGATGTCCCCAGCCTGGGGAGCCTGGCACATTTTAGGTGCTCACATATTTGTGTAATTTTTTTTTCAGTTTTTAATTTGAATCTTTATTTAAAGCTTCCGTTATTATTTAACATTTCATCCATGAATACTGTTGTCTTCTAAACTACAGTGTAAGGTCCTGTGTCAGAAATAGCTTTGTATATCTCACAATTGGCTGGTTTGTGCTCAAAGGGTTTTGGTTTGATTCTTCAGATAAAGGAGTATTGCTGGAGGGAGGTAATGGTTGCTAATTAATGCCTAAAAGGCAGGAGAGGGAGACCATTTTTATTATCTTGAAACATCTCTAAATGACTGCTAAGCCCTTCTTTCATCAGATAATGTCTCAGTCCTGGTGGGTTAGCCTGGAGAAAGTGTCCTAAGTCAAAAGGATGAAGACATAATGAGAATTTCCTTTAAAAATTGTCATCAGTTTCCCAGAGGACATTTAGGGGATACAATTTAAAAGCAAAAGAAATTGTCATCAGAAACATTAGATTTCTGAATCCAATGTGCTAAATTATTTTATATAAATGACCTAAATTATTAATAAAGGAAAAAAATGAAGAAAATTTTCACAGAGTTAGTACCCTTCTCTCCTTGAATGCCTTCCCTCCAATACCTGCCCCTGACTATGTTACTGAAAAGTTTTTGAGGGACTGAGAACCTTCGGGTTATACAAACTGTTCCTGAACTAGAAAAGGATAAGAATAAGCACATCCTAAACTGATTAATATAAATTGACATAATTATCCCAGTGTATTTACTTAATCACAGTTTAATAATGTGATCTACAGCACCTCACATGACTTGGTCCTCTCCTGGTTTCCTTCCATCCTCCCCTCCGTCCCTGCGCGTCAGCCACATTCATCCTTTCACCTTTCCTCCAACCTGTCACGTTCCTTCTCAACTCCAAGCTTTTGTGCCTACCGGTCCCTCTGTGGAGAATGGCCTTCCTGCCACTCTCCACCCGATTAGCTCCTGCTTAGCCTCAGGTTTCGCCTTGAACAGCCTTTCCTTGAGGAGGCCATTCCTGAACCCCTGATAAATTACTGTCCCTCTCCAATTATATGTCTTTAAAACCTCTATATTCTTCATAGCAATGGTTACAATTATGATTTTGTTATTTTTCAACTCTAAAATATCAATTATAATACACACTATTGATTAAATAATGCTTCTCTTTTAAGACGCATTCTTTCATTCACTGCTGTGTGCCAGGTGGTGTTCCATGAGCTGGGGAAATGGTAGGTAAAGCAGTCTCTGCCCACAGTGAGCCTCTATTCTAGTGGGGGAAGCAGATACTTTGCAAGTATGTGGTGTGATGACAGGTAGCCGGAATTGCTGGGAGGAGTCTGAAGAAGGACATCGAGGGCTAGGCCTTTCCCAGAGAGTGTCAGGAAAGGGCCCTCTAGGGAGGCGAGGTGTGCACAGACCCGAGTGAAATGAGAGTGATGCACATGAATAGGTGGGGGTTCGAGTGTGCCAGGCAGCAGAAACTAGAAGTGCAGAGGCCCAAGATGGGCCTGTGCTTGGTGTGTTCAAGCACCAGCAGAGAGATCAGGGTGGCTGAGTGGAAGCGAGTGGAGGAGAAGATGGTAAGAAATGAGGGTATGAAGGAGGTGAGATGGCTGAGGCCAGTAGTGACTGAGATGGGGGTACAGTGGGAGGTTTTGAACAGAGGGAGATGGGAAATTGTTTTAGAAGGAGGCTTTTGGCCACCCTGTGGGGATAAATTGTAGCTGGTAGGGGCGAAACAAGGAAAGCAGTTGAAAGCTTTGCATTACTCCAAGTGCAAGATGATGCTTGTGTGGGCCTGGATGAGCGTAGTGGAGGGAGTAAAAAGCAGTTGGATTTTGGATATAGTTGGAAACAAACAATGGCAGGATTTACTGGTGAATTGAGTGTGTGGGGAAAATAAGGAGTCAAGGATGATTCCAGAGTTTTGGCCTGGGAAACTGGGTGAATGCTGGCTCCATTTTCCAATAGTAAGTCAGGGAGCCTGGGGATCAGGAGGAACTGGTGTAGGGTTGTCATTAAAGGAAGGGACTCCAGAGTCCACTGGCCCAAGTTCCAATCGCAAATCAGCCCCTTCAAGCTGACAGTTAATACCAGTTTCCTCATCTGTGAGCCAGGGATTCCTTATAACTTATAAGGTGCTTGTGAGAATTAAACAGATGTGGGAAATATCTTAAAATTCAGGAAATGTGGTCAACAGTTACTTGTAATGATTTGTTTATTATCTCCCTCCATTACTTGAAGCTCCTCCAGGGCATAGTCTATGGTTATTTTGTTTATAGCTCTACTCCCTGCCCTAACATAGACCTGGCACTTAGAGGAATTCATTCCTCCAGGTGGTTGCAGCCCCTGCTCTATTGCATACCACACGTTGGCCCTTCAGCCAGCATATTTGTGCAGTGGACATCCTACTCAACCTTATATGGCATTCTTGGTTGTTTTTCTTTATTTGCATATATTCAGAGAGCAGATAGTAAATAACTTCTGGTTAATGGAAATATGCTTTTCTCATGTCTTCAGACAGACTTTTTAAAATGAAATCAAAATAAGCAAAACTCAATTCCTGATGATCTGTTATGTATGCATGATTATGATTGCAAGCAAGTCAATAAGTAGCTTGCCTTCTACTTGTCCTCAACACTTATTTTTCTCTTGTGCACTATGTTTTAAAATAAATGGAATGTTAATTTCTTTTCTGCCTTGAACTTTTAAAAATGATCTTAATTGATATTGCCTGATAGCTTCAGAGGCTGGTTTTAGTCTTTACACTCTGCCCAGATTGAATGTAGACAGAGTATTGTGAGGACAGTCATGGGGGCATAGGGTGGAGGGGTGGGAGGGGGCTACTCTTTCTTTTAGCCTCTGGAAGCTGATGGTTGTTGCCCGGCACCCTTTTTCAGACCTGAAACTGAAGGGCAGGCTGGTATGGAGAGCTCGTCACACGTGTCTGGCTCCTAGAAAACTCAGGATGAGCATTTGTGCCCCTTTTTGGTACAGGTACACATTCAAATTCTCCAGGTCACACAGATAGAGCTATTGAGATCCAGGCTGGGGTGACACAGCCCCTTACGTGAGAAGTACTCATTGGACAAAGGAGACTTAGACCAGAGCTTATTTATGCTGGTTTTTTCGGATGCTGAGTTTCAGAGTTGAGGTTTTCGACTTGGCAATTCATTTGAGAAAGGACTGTTGACAGGCAGTCCCAGTACAAAGTGTGGGGCAGAGAATCCAGAGGCAGCGTGGGACAGTGATGAGCGTGCAGCCTTGGCGGTGAACACAAGTCTAGACACTCAGTTGCTCTGATGACCTTGAGCAATGTGCTCATTTCCGCAACACACCAGTAGTTTCTCCATCTATAAAACCAGGTTGGTGATATCCAGCTCCCAAGATCATGCTGACAAAATGCGATGGTAATGGAAATTTCCCTCTGCAGTGGCTGGCGCATGTTGGTGCTCAGTGAATGCCCTGGCTTTCTTGTGTTTCCTCCATCACGGAGCGTTCAGATCGTGTGACTTAGGATAGGGGGAGAGAATTGTAGAAAGAATAATATCTAGCCTTTCAAAAGGAAAATGTTAAATTTGTAAAAGGAGTTGCCAGGGATGGACAGACCTAAGGATTTGGAGGTGATGTGTTTTGGTTTAACCCCTTCACAGGGAACTGGGTCAGTGGAATTTTATGAGCATTTCCAGTGCCACTTTCACCCTTCTCCACATCTAAAACCTCACCATTTTATTTAATTGCGCTAGACACATTAGTATTCATCATTTCGTATTCACTTTATTTCAAAGCTGAAACAGAAGGGATGTGTTGCTATGCAGTGCATGTCTGATTGCATTTACACAACAAGCTGAAGCCGGGGTCTGTTGTGGTTCATTTCCATGTCCTACTACTAATGGAAGAAAAACTGTTATCGACCATGTAGATTTCTTTCTCATGCCTTCTTCCATTGTCGCCTTTACTTTTGTTTCCCTTGGGGTCATTGTGATGGAAGAAGTGTGCTGCTGTATTTCTGAATAGTCTTTCCAGTAGAGAAACACAGTTTACATCCTCCGGACAGTCTGTTAGTGACCCAGTTTATACATTCTTTAATGTCCTAGGGGTTTTTGTTCATGGAGAGAAGCACCTGCTACTATTTGTACTTTAGTGCTTGAACCGTTAAATTTATATCAAAAACCAAAGTTTGAAAATCAGTTTCTTAAACATTTCTTAAATCTGTTTAAATATGGATTACAGGCTTAACTCTTTTAACAATTTAAACTACCATGATGATTCTCTTGAAGATTCCAACACTGGAAACAGCACACAAAGATCCACTGATTATGAAATATGCAATGAACTTAAACCTGTTTTAAAACACCAACACTGTGGCAGTTCATTTGTTGTTCCTTTACTTTCCTAGGTTTGTATCAACATATATTTTGATAATGTTCAGTATTAGGGCGATATGTACCCCAAGACTTTTCTAGGGAAACAATCATACAGCGCTAGTACATTTCCACAATCACAGAAACCTTATCAGAACTAGAAAAATTCTGACCAGCTGAGATGACAGGATCTACTTATTTTTGGATGTCTCTAAGTTCATTAAACCCCAGCTGGCTAGGCCCGTTTGATATTTGCCCACCATTTGTTATACCAATAAGATTTTGGTGCCGTGCTTTATAGGTCTTAGGTTTTTTGCATCATGTTGCTTCTCACAGAATGTTCTATGTTTCCAAGTTTTGCTTGGCTGGAGTCTCATAATCTGTTGCCTGGCCACCCTAACGTTTGCCTCGTTCTTTGCATCACTGGAAACTAACATATGCTCTGTTACTCTCTGTGCTTAGTAGGGCCATCTAAGGATATCACATCTAGGATGCGAGCAATGAGGTCTGCAGTTAATGCACTGCTGAGAACATTGAGCTAATTCATCATCCTGACACACTGTGCAGTTTTCTTTCCCCCTAGTTATTAAGTATGTTACGGCCTTTCTGTTATCCATCTACTCTCTTTGCTACAACAGGTATTACTAAGTTCCTTGTGTAACTTAATGTTCCCCTTGTCTACTTACACACATAAATATTTAATAGTAGAAACAAAACACCTAGTACTCTTCCGTTTGTTAAAATAAAATTAAAAAAATGGAATGAATATTCTTCTTCCTTCTTTTGAATGATGACACCTCACTGTGCACTTTATATAATAACTTTTGCGTATTTGGATATCATTGTGAAATCATGCCTTTCACACTTGAGTCGCTTTACTATTTTTGATGCCCATGTTGTCCCATCTCCGCCAGTGATTTGTTCTTTCCACACTACCCCTGACCCCCCTGAACATCTTCTGCCTTTCTACTAGGCACAGGTGGAGCCTTGCTCATCCTTAATTTCCCCTGCCCCAAGATATGTAATTACTGACCCTCTAAGAAACCTTGGTTCCTTTCTTTGGAGAACAGTTTGACACAAAAATCTAGGTACTAGCTTACTATACATGAGGAACCCTAAGCTCTTTACAAATGCTGTCTCATTCAATTATTGTTAACAGCCCTATGAGATGGGTACTGTTATTGTTTTATAGAGGAAGACACTGAAGCCCAGAAGAGATAAATAACTGTCCAGGGTTACACAACTAGAAAATGGCAGAGCCAGAATTTGACCCCCTTGGAGGCTGGCTCTGAAGTCCCCTCTTAGCCACTACCCCTGCTGCTTAAGAGTGCTCGCGAATGTTGCTGGCACGTGCTGTGGCTGTTGGGCTATGGCTAGGTCAGAACTGGAAAAAAATTTCAAGTGAATGCCTTGGCTTTCTTGTGTTTCCTCCATCACGGAGCGTTCAGATCGTGTGACTTAGTATAGGGGGAGAGAATTGTAGAAAGAATAATATCTAGCCTTTCAAAAGGAAAATGTTAAATTTGTAGAAGGAGTTGCCAGGGATGGACAGACCCAAGGATTTGGAGGTGATGTGTTTTGGTTTAACCCCTTCACAGGGAACTGGGTCGGTGGAATTTTATGAGCATTGATTTTTTCCCCAAGAAATTAATATTTCATGTACTAAGATCATCGATTCTGGACATACTACTGTTCAATATACTAGTAACGAAAAAAAGACATTGCAAACTTAACTGTGACAGAGCACTCATACTGATGGGCCTGGATGACACCTTAATAGGTCACGCCAACCTCTGTGGCTTAGAAACTTCTTTCCTCTGTTACAAAGGAGGCAGTTCCTCCTATCTTTACTTCCATTGCCTGGCATCTGACAGCAATCCTTTTGTCCATATCTCATGACAAAACATGGATGGTTCTGTCTGCTGGTGAATTTCTTCCTTTCTTAGGGCCCATGAAGCAGTTGGTTGTAGCATTGCAAGAAAGTTAGGTTATTTATCTATGAGAAATGTTTATGAGGAACCAGTTTGTACCCACAGCTCTGTTTGTGGGCCTTTTTGTGTACTAGATCACCTTCTGTTTTAATACTGAATGTAGTGTAGCTTTTTTGAAGGCTTTTTCAATGGTATCTCAGGTCCCCACAAGAAATACCAACAGTGCACAGAATTCCATTGAAGTGGTGGCAATATGAACAGTTTTAACCAATTCACATTTGTACTGTGTTTCTCTTCCCTGTTCTTTTTATGGCATGAGGTTTCATCAACTACTGCGATTTACTATTTTAAGATGACTCCAAAAGAAATGAAGCCTTTCAGAAATGTATTACCCAGTAATTAGATTGAATATGAACATGTCAGTATATACCAAATTTTAAAGTTGCCTTTACATTTCTCCATTCTCTTCTAGAAACTAATGGCCCCCTTACAAATCTATTTTGACTAAATGTTCATGTATAACCTAGATACTGAATAATATTTTTGAAAATGTTCAATTCGTTTAGACTCTGCACCCCACCCCCTACTCCATTGGCAACTAGGCACAGTGCTGGTTACTTGGTACATACCAAGTTTGCAAATCTTAAGTAAAGTTGATTATTCGTGTCTCATGTTTCCTGCCATTGGACGTGGCTGGGTATTCTCAATCATTTTTTATCTGACAGGATCTAAAACCGTGGGCAGGATGCTCAGTGGTTAAGTGACACCTGGCCTTAGGCCTAGTTGTTACTTATCCAGAATTAATTTTGTTAGCCATTGTTATTTTCCTGCCCCTTCCTTCAGATATTACAAAAGCATTAAAATGTGGAGGATGAGATTGCATCAAGGGTGGAAGTTTTAAAATAACATTTCAGGGTATTTCTGGACCATGCATGTGCTTGACTTCCTGTTGCATTGTCTTTAGTCAAGCTCTGTGTTCTCCTTTTAGAGTTTTTGCCACTGACATGCTTCCACCCCTTCACCAGCTGTTTTATCTTAATCTTAAAGCATTATAGAGGCTCTCAGACTTGATGTGGATGGAGACATCTCTAAAGAAATGAATTGCACTAGCTGTGTCAAATGGGAAGAACTTGGAATCTGGTGATGTCTGAATACAGTGACCTTTAGAGTTACCTTACAAAGTGAGTTGTCCGTGATGGGCAGTATGATTGTGGCCCCCCAAAACAGCAATTTGGTTGCTACCTAAATCATGAGTTGAAACATCCACCTACAGTTTAGAGGTAATCCTACAGGCCGATCTCCTATGGCCAATGGAAAACCTCCCCCTTAAATGGACTGAACTAATCCTACTAGACTACATATTTTGACCATGCTTTTTTATGGGGTACTTAGCTAGCAACCAAATTGCTCTTTGAGGGGGATGCAATCATATTGCTCATCGTGGACCAACTCACTTTGTAAGGTAACTCTAAAGGCTATTATTAACCGCCCCTCCTAAATGACACATGGGCAGATCAGGTAATATACTGGCAAGAGTCAAGCCTTCAAATCATGAAGGGGTCCTCCATCCACAGTAGGGCCTCATTCGTTCTATTTCCACTATCATTCTATCATTCTTAGTACTGATAATAACAATTACAGTCATGAAAGCCTCAACCAGTTACTGAGGCTATGTGCCAGGCATTGGCTTAAGGGTAATGCATATATTATCTTAATTAATCCTCAGGGTAATTCTATGTCAGGATTGTTAGCATGTAGATGAAGAACTGACCCTTAGGGGCTAAATGATTTGTCCAAGGCCTCTGTCAACAAGAGGAGGAGTCAGGATTCTGGTCCACTTAGGCTGCCACCAGGGGTGGGGTAACCCCTGAAAGCCCTGGTTCTTATTAGGGTGTGCTAAAGAGGCTGAGAACAAGTCCTGGGGTTGAACTTTTTTCTGGGAAATGTTCTAGTGTTGGGCAGTCACAAACAGTGGCAAAGTACTTCTGCTTTATAAATGTTTCTAAAAATCCCAAAATTTTCATTTCAAGCTTATTTTAAAGCATTTAATATATTGGTTAGTCATTCCTCTGAATTGATTTTAGAGGAATGCTTTAAAGTAAGCAAACCATGTTATAGTTAGATTATTTCTCATTTGTTTTCTGTCTTATTATCCCATTTTATTCTAATCTTAGAAGCTTATGTCAGAATTAGTAGCCTGTAGAACTTGCCCTCCTTGCCTTAATTTGGAACCAAAACCTCTTTGCACTTGTTTCCTACAGTTTCAAGGGCAAGTGGCTTTTAAAAGCCCCAGGGATGCCTGGAGCAGAGGCTCTTTTTGCCCAAACTGCTGGCCTGAGACTTCCTACTATGGCACCTGAAAGCATTTTAGCAGGCATTAGTTGGCTATAATGTATGGGAAGGATTTTCTTTACCTGTTAGGAATGTTAAGAATGTGTTCCACTTGCAGAACAGTTTTGCTTTTTAAATTTAACTTGATAGCCTTGACAGGAAGGGTATGTGTATTAATATGGTTGCACTTTTCTAGAGGCAACTTCTATAAAGATGTATATAATTTTAGAGCAAGTACTATTGGCAGTTCCAGTCAGCACAAAAACATAATTTTACCCAAAAGGCCTCTGTTGCCTGAAGGCACAAACTGCCAGGGTTTCTCTTTGGCTTGCTTCAGATTTCATCTGTGAAGTGGCAAGCTTTTCATGAAGCTAGACAGCAAATTCCATTATTAATGATACTCAGGCTTTTCCTCTAATTCCAGAAATTTAAAAATAGAAGTATGATAACTAATTGGATTTTTTTGCTGATAATTGTCATTCCTTCATTTTAAATGTAAAGCAACTCGTCTCTTAAGGGTTTTGAAAAAGTGGCTTTAGAGATTTGGCTGGTGCCCACTGGGGACATATGGTATTAGTGAATACTAATATTTGTTGTGCAACAAAATGCTCACCACAGCAATTAGAAGGCACCAAAATCTCAGGGCTGGAATCTCTGCTCTGCTCTGAGCAAACTGTGTGATGCAAAAAAATATATCAGGTTACATGGAAATAGAGGTGGATGACTGACATTTTTAGCCTCCAAGTTCTCAGTGTTCCGAGAGCTTGTCTGGCTTTAGGTGCTGGTGGTGGTAATGGGAAAAGGCCAGAGTTTGCTGGAGAGGATGAGATCTGAGATGTGACTTGGAAATTATATCACAGCATATGGAGATAGGAACATGTGGGAGCATCGAGAAGGGGATGCTCAAATTTGTCCACGGACTTTGGAAACAGAATTGGTGAGCACGGCAGTTGAGCAGCAATGCTCTGAAGCCAGAGAAACCAGGGCTTGCCAATCTCTACCACCTCCCCTGTGACACTGAGCAGTTTCCTCCCCTGACCTCAGTTCCCTTTTTGTAAAATCAGGAACTGGTATGAGGATTAGGTTAGATGACGTAAGGACAATGCTGGCCCCACAGGAGATGCTGAGAAGACCTTAGCACCTCTGCCCAAAACCTTTCCATGCAGTCCTTTCCTCTCTTGTCCAGATGAGGAAATCGGTGTTCAGAGAAATTAAATGAGTTGCCTGAGTGGCAGAATTGAGACTAAAGCTCTGTATTAGTCCATTTGGGCTTCTGTAACAAAATACCATAGACTGGGTGCTTACAGACAACAGAGATTTATTTCTCACAGTCTTGGAGTCTGGCAGTCCGCGATCGGGGTGCTGGCGTGGTGGAGCTCCGGTGAGGACCCTCTTCCAGGTTGCAAACTGCAGACTTTTCGCTGTGTCCTCACATGGTGGAAAGAGGGTGAGGGAGGTCTCTTCCGTCTCTTTTATAAGGGCACTAATTCCATTCAGGAGGGCTCCTCCCTCACGACCTGATGCCATCACATCCGGGGGTAGGATTTCAATATATGAATTCCGGGTGGACACAAACATCCAGTCCATTGCAAGCTCAGGTCTTTTTAGCCCTCACGGTTGTAATGCTTTACTGATGTGTGAGGTCAGGCTGGCGTGCAAGCCCAGTGCGGACCGAGGCTGCTCAAGCTTCATCTTCATTGCAGGTGAGTCCAGTTGTGTTTCTTTGCTCACACAAATAAAGGCAGTTGATTTGTCCCAGTAAAGCTGGTCTGGCCCTGCGGCTCTCTACTGTTAGTTAAGGGGCCATAATAAAAGCTCTTTAATACCTGCGTACTTGGATATTTTAAAATGTCAAGTTTCTAAAAAGAGGAATGTGCCTCTGAGGTTTGTCAGTCAACTTTTTATAAATTTAACCATTTCCTCATCGATTGACATTTTAATTTCACTTGTGTTGGAGTATTTTGATCATTAGTCCTCGTGGACTTCTGTTGCCTTTTTATTCCTTTCTCCAGGCTGTCAAGTAGTGAATAAACTATAAACAAATAAGTGCACGCAGAAGTTTTAAGGGGAAAAATAGTCTTTTGTAATACCATTGTCCTATAATGTATATGTTTAATAACATGATATACTGTACCCCCGTATTTCTAAACTGAGGAACAAGTATCACAGTTATGACATGTATTATGGTTAATATGTGCCATCTTTCCCAGCTCCATATACCGATGTTTGATTACGGTTATCCCTGATGGTGGTTGGCATCCCCTGACCACTCATGAGAAGTCGTGATGTACTCAAAAGTCATTTAGAAGCCTCCTAATCGCCTACCCAATGGAAGGCTGTTTCTCTTTCAGGAAGGTTGACTTTCCTCTGTTTCCCTTTCAGTAAGGAGTAGAGGGATATCCCAAACTCAATGTGTGTAAACCAACAAACAGATTGCCACATAACCGGAGATGATAGATTTTAAAGTTTTCATGAGTCACCCAAGCATTCCATAAAATGTTTCAGGAAGTTGTTTGGAGAAATGTGGGCTGATAATTACCAAATAGATTTCTACCTCTAACTGTCTGCCTTTTTGAAGCTGCTTTGCAAGTGCGTCTGTTTTCTAAATTTGGAAAAATCTGTGTTTTTGAGCCTTGAAAAAGACAGTCTCTTAGCAACACGTAACAACGAAGAGGAACAAATTAACGAAGAAGTGTGTTATGATTTGTGTACATTCTCACTGTTTTGAAAAACACCCTAAAGGTAGATATTTTTTTAAGCTGTCTGTAACATTTAGTAAATTTAACCTAAAAGGTATCAAAAACAGGAGTGGTGTGTTTTTCTTCCTCTGTGCCTTTTTTTGTTTGTCTCCCCACACTGTACATTTTTGCCCACTTGGAGGACATACGTGGGCATTCATAATTAAGAATTCATTAAAAGTGTCTGCTTGGAGGACTTTCTGCTCCATACTTAATTAGCTTAGAAAACATTGCCTTGATAAGCAGATGGATCATTTTAAGAGAGAAAACAGTGTTCACCCTCATTTGAGACATCTACAATAATTCATTTAATTAACCTTGGAAGTATTTTGCATCCATTATGCATCAGTAGACAAGGAAATGCAGAAGTGTTTACTGCCCCGGTTTAAGGGTGATTATGTGCTGTAGCTTAGCTCCTTTGCTTGTGAGGAATAGTGTGTGAGAGCAGAGGGGGGGGATCTATAGTGAAGCTCATCCTGGGCTGGGCTGGGACCCTGGCTGCTTTAGGCTAAGGGTCAGTGTCTGTCTCAGGTCTTCTGCAGGTGATGGGCTCTGTTTCTGCATCCCTGCACCATTCTCCACTTGTGATAGACTGGCTTTCCCCACTGCCTTATACCTTCTGTTCCCCAGGTAACTTCAGTTGGGCAGAGCCCATCATGAGCATCATTCTCAGAGTGCTCCCTGAGAGTCCACTGCTTTTCTGGTTTGGTTCCCATCACTAGTTAGCAAAGCCCTCCTGTTTCTTGGTTTAGAGTCTTGAAAGAGACAGTCTGCTAGCCTCAGCTGAAATTTTTGAGCCAGGCCACAAAGGTCATTGGTAGATGGCCATCCTGAGGTTTGGTTGTCCTTCATTAGATCCCACACCAGTGCAGTTATGCAGCTTGGGAGACTCCCGGTGTACCCATATGTGCTGCATCAGGGGCTGACGTCAGGGCAGGGTCCTCCCGGGACATTGACTCCTGCTTCATAGGTCATAACACAGTACATTCATTTACCTTCATCCAAGGCTCCCATGACTGTCTCTGTGTCAAATTATCCACCAAAATCATTAAATTGTGTGTCTAGAAATTTTGACTTTTCATTTCTCTATTCTTCCATAAAAACAAGTAACATTTAAATCAGTCACACAGACACTGCTTGCCTAGGGCTGTTGTTAATGTATGTGGTGTGAATTGCAAAGTGCTGTGGTTTTATTTTATTTGCTTTATTATAATGGGGGAGTTAGGGAGTAGAAAAAACACTGGCAAATTTTTGTAATGCTTGGAAGCAAACATCATTGGAATAATTAGGCCAGTACTGCACATCATCTAAATTGAGCTAGTTTGTGAAACGCAGAGAGAATGGCCATTTTGTTATCAAAGGTAACTGATAATAGAAATGCCTTTCCCTAGGCTACTGGCTCTCAAACTTTAATGTGTATCAGAATCCCCTGGAGGGCTTGTTAATCCAGTATTGGCTGAGTAGGTCTGCGGTGGGGCACTAGGAATTGCCTTTCTAATGAGTCCCAGGTGATGCTGATGCTGTTGGTCTGAGCACCATGTGTTGAGAATTGCTACCCTATGCCCTTGGCCTTCAAACTTAGGAACTTCTGAGTTTGGGCAAGGGTGCAAGTTGGACTTGTCTGTTCAGGGTCATCTTTGCAAAATGGACCACCACCTCCATTGAGTTGCATGCAAAAAGCACATTAAAGGGGATTTATCTTTGATTCTTCCTTGGAATTTTGGCTTGCCCTTTCTTCTATATTCAGTAAATATTTAGCACCTATCATATACTAAGCCTGGTGCTAGGCACTGCTGGAGTTAAGGAGGACCCATAAAGGAACTGTACCCAGGATAGATACCCAGCTAAGTAGATGGAAGTGTTGCCATAACACAAGAAAGAATAGACTTCCTCCTATTTCCATTCTCCTTAAGTTCCTGCACCGTCCCCCCTTTGTGAAGGTAGAGATGAATAACTAGAAGAAGTAACTAAAGCTCATGAGAGCCTTAAATGAAATAACAGTAACAGTATAAAAAAATCATACATAATTTTATAAAATTGTTTTGCACTGCCCAAAAATACCCACTGAATTTTTATATATTGTGATAATGTTGTTTGGTAAGGCTTTTACCTTTTCAAAATATTTTTGTATGTTTTATTGAATTTGAGCTTATTAATAAGCCTTTCCGATGGGGTAGGCATTACTTCTATCTTAGAAATACTGACACATACAAGGTGGTATACCTGCCTGATGCCGTGAGAGGCACTTCATACTTTTGTGTCTAATACTTATAAAACCCAGAGGTAGGTTATATTGTCCCCCTTTTATAGATGAGGAAACAGAGCATCTGAGAGGCTAGGTACCTTACCAAAGCTGTTTTGAGGCAGAACCTTGATGTCTCCTAGGATTAGTTTTGAGTCTTTTTTTTCATTGTAGCCGCCTGCTCGGTGACACAACCCCACTGCAGGATACGTACAAGGAGAGTCCCTCATTGATGGGAGGAACAACCTCAGCATGTAAACATCTTACTAGGTTTTAGCTAATGCATATTCTTGTCTTTACCTTTTACCCCAACTCTCCCTTTGCTGTCACCTCTATATATTGCTTTTTTCCCTTTTCTTCTTTACCACGAGAGTTCCTACCCTGGGGCCTCTGCCGTACAAGCTGTTTCCATCATTTATTGCTGAGTAAAACACACACCCAAACTTAGTGACTTATGCACACCATTTTTTTTATCACAAGTCTGCAGTCTGGGAAGGGCTTGATGAGATGGCTTGTTTCTGCCCTACATGGTATTGTCAGGAGTCACTCAAGTGGCTGCGTGTAGCTGGGAGCTTGGCTGTGGCTGGACCATCCAAGGTGGCTTCACTCGCATGTCTGGCTAGCACTGCGCTTAGGTGGCTGGAAGGGCTGGTTGAGCCTTTCTTCCCACATGGTCTCTTCTCATTCAGTAGCGTGGCCCAGGGCTTGGGAACATTTTCTGCAAAAGTTCAGTGTTACAGGCTGAATTGTGTCTCCCCCAAAATTCATATGTTGCAATCCTAAACCTCAGTACCTCAGAATGTGATTATATTTGGAGATAGGCCTTTAAAGAGGTAATGAAGGTTAAATGAGGTCATTGGAGAGGGCCCTAAACCCATATGCCTGGTGTCCTTATGAAAAGAAGAGATTAGGACACGGACATGCCCAGAGGAAAGACCATGTAAAGAAACCGGAAGAAGATGACCATCTTCAAGCCAGGTTACAGAAGTAGCCAACCCTGCTGACACCTTGATCTTGGACTTTTAGCCTCCAGAACTGTGAAGATACACATTTCTATTGTTGACGCCACCCAGTCTGCAGTACTTTGTTAAGGCAGCCCTAGCGAACGAATACAGCTAATTAGTAAATATTTTAGGCTTCATAGCTTTGTGGGCCCATAAAGTCTCTGTCACATATTCTTCTTATTTTAAAACTCTTTAAAAATATACAAAACCATTATTAGTTCAGAGGTAGTATAAAAACAGGCCTCTGGCCAGATTTGACCCACTGGCCCATAGTTCGCCAACCCCTTGTCTAGACTTTAGCCCAAGCTTCCTTACTTGGAGATGTCGAGTACATTCCTAAGTGGGCAAAAGTAGAAGTTACAAGATGTTTTCAGATTTGAGCTTGAAGTCTCAGAACCTCACATCTGCCATGTAGTATTGGTGAAAGCAAGTTACAAGGCCAACTGAGGTTGAAGGAAGAGGGATAGATTTTCTCTTGATGGGAAGAGTGGCTTGTGCATATAGGGATGGGAGGAATTTCTGGTCTCCATCTTTGGAAAATTTTTTTTACATAAAATATTTATATTTTACTGTGTTCCATTGATTCTGAGATATGCATTTGTTCCTACATTTTAATATCTCTGAATCAGGATGTGTCTTACTGTTGGTAGCACCTTATCACCATTGGCTGGACAGCAGTGACATGTTGTTGTCATTACCTGTGCTTGTGCAAATTTGAACACAGCAGTTGTTGGTAGTGCACATGATGAGTTTAATTGTATATAAAAGGTCTTCAAAAATATCAAATCATGATTCAAACACTAAAACAAAAAGGTTTTATATACATAGAAAGTCACAGAAACAGAGCAACAGGATGTAAATTTGGTATTAGTAAAGCAGTTTTGTTAAAGGAATGACCTTAGTTGCTATTTTTGCAAAGAAACAACTAAGAGGTTTGGGGGACCTGAAACAGAAGATAGTAGCTGAAGCTGTATCACAGAGTTGTGGCAAAAGCGTTACCTCCCAGATGACAAATTATGCAACTGAAAGCAGGAGAAATTGGTAGATCCCTTCAAAGAGATGAAAGGAATTTCAAAGCAATAAGAGGCTGGTGTGTCCAATTCATAAGTTGCACAGGAATGTTGTTGAGGCGTAGAACATCAATTTATGAAACTTCCTGCTGACTTTGAACTATAGCTGCTTATTTTCTAGTGATTTGTGACTTAGCTGGAAAAACCTGACTTTAGACAGGTAGGAAATGCTGATTAAAAACTCAGTGTTTTAAAAGGCTCTAAAATTTTTCTAGAATGTAAAAGATGCTAAAGAGATCAAGGTCCTGAGCACAGACTATGAGAAGCAGCTATTACTGTGATACTTTGCACAATTGCTGGTGGCTGGAAGTTGAAGCCATAATTTAATCTTAAACTGCAAAACAATTCCTAAGAAAGGTTTCTTCCCCAAAGATGTTACTGTACATGTGCCCGTCTGTGCATGCGTGCATGTGCACACACACCCCCACACAGATTTCAGCCAATCTGAAGAAGAAGTGACTTAATTGTCTGGAAAAAATGTTCCAGAGCCCCACATAATGCACCTGGTATATAGGTTCTCAGTGCCTTTTGTAGATGTGTGTCTGAACAGTGAGGAACAAACTCACTGAAGAGTATAGTGACTTGCTTGTAATTCAGTTGACATTGCTGGACAACTGCTATCCTTTGTGGTACTTTTAGTCACCAAAGAGTCTTGATTATCTAAAAAGCCTTCTGTTGTGATACTGGGTAAGAACAAGAAAACGCCAGCCTCAAAGCTGGCATATTGAGTGTAGGACAGCTAGAAGGGTGTCCCAGAGACAGCAGTGGAGCATGTGATGGGAAATTGGACCTCAGCAAGTGAGTTAAAGTGACTCAGAAGCGTCAAACGAGGCATGTGAAGATGTGTTAGGAATATCTTAGCCAATTTATTTTCTTTTTTTATGTGGGTCCATGATTGATATGTGATAAATCTGATTGTTTAAAAGATTTTTTAATAATTGTAGGTGGCAAGAAAGCATTGTGCTATAGTTGACTTGACAGGGTTTTTTTCTTAGCAGTCTGCAAACTGATAGTTCATCTTATTAATTGCCTCTTAAACTGGATACATGTGCCACGCACTGAGCCTAAAGTTGCTGCTTTCATGGAGTTTCCAGTCTAGGGATGTGTAGGAATATTTCTATTCGAGTTCTAACATATAAATGCATTTTCCCAGAGAGTGTGCGTAAGAGCAAGATTATAAAGCACTTACATTACTTTTATGGAAAAATATGCTCCAGATTCCAAATAGCAAAGGCTTAAGGGGATTAGGGGTCAGACTTATTCTCTTGTCTCATTTGTGTGTTATGTATTCCCAGTTAATCAGTAAGTGCTGAGTGTATTGCACATAGACTCCACGCATAACTATTGAAAGTTGTCAAAATAAGGTGAAGGTGAAGTTTTCAGTTAATAGCTGTTTGCCTTTCAGGGGCTGCTAAAACTCATCCTCATCGTTCTCATGTAGTGTCTACAGATCAGAGATGTTCAAGAACCTTTTTATTTTTTACATAGACTTTATTTTTTAGAGCAGATTTAGGTTCACGACAAAATTGAGCAGAAGGTACAAACATTTCCCGAACACACCCAGCCCCGCACATGCATAGCTTCTCTCATTATTAGCATCCCCCACCAGAGTGGCACATTTGTTACAACTAATGCTCTTACATCGACACATCATTATCACTCTAAGTCCATACTTTACACTAGGGTTCATTCATGGTGGTCTGCATTCTACGGGTTTGGACAAATGTGTAATGACATGTGTCCACCATTGTGGTATTATACAAAGTAGTTTCACTGTCCCCAAAACCCTCTGTGCTCCACCTATTCATCCTTCCCTCTCCCCTAACCTTTGGCAACCACTGATCTTTTTACTGTCTCCATAGTTTTTCCTTTTCCAGAATACCATATAGTTGGAGTCATCGTGTAGCCTTTTCATACTGGCTTCTTTCACTTCGTAATATGCATTTAAGGTTCCTTCATGTCTTCATGGCTTGATAGCTCATTTCTTTTCAGCGCTGAATAATATTTCATTGGATGTACCACAATTTATTTATTCATTCACCTACTGATGGACATCTTGCTTGTTTCCAAGTTTTGGCAATTATGAATAAATCTGCTATAAACATCCATATGCTGTTTTCAACTCCTCTGGGTAAATACCAATGAGTGTGACTGCTAGATTGTATGGTAAGAGTATGTTTAGTTTTGTAAGAAACCACCAAAACTATTTTCCAAAGTGGTTATACCATTTACTTTCCCAGAAAGAGTTTCTGTTGCCTCACATCCTTACCAGCATTTGGTATTGTCAGCATTTTGGATTTTGGCCATCTAATAGGTATCTTGTTGTTTTAATTTGCATTTCCCTGATGACATATGATGTGGAGCATCCTTTCATATGTTTATTTGCCACTAATTTATCTTCTTTGATGAGGTGTGCAATGAGGTCCTAGGCCCATTTTTTTAATCAGGTTTTGTTTTTCTTGTTGAATTTTATGAATTCTTTGTATGTTTTGGATAATAGCCCTTTATCAGGTATGTCTTTTGTAAATATTTTCTCCAAGTCTGTGGCTTGTCTTTTCATTTTCTTGACAGTGTCTTTTGCAGAGCAGAAATTTTTAATTTTAATGACATTCAGCTTATCAATTCTTTCTTTCAGAGATTCTGCCTTTGGCATTGTATCTAAAAAGTCATCACCAAACTCAAGGTCATCTAGATTTTCTCCTATGTTATTTTCTAGGAGTTATATAGGTTTGCGTTTTACATTTAGGCCTGTGATCCATTTTGAGTTAACTTTTGTGAAATGTGTAAGGTCATTTATTTTTTTGCAAGCGTTTTCTCCAAGTCTGTGGCTTGTCTTTTCATTTTCTTGACAGTGTCTTTTGCAGAGCAGAAATTTTTAATTTTAATGACGTTCAGCTTATCAATTCTTTCTTTCAGAGATTGTGCCTTTGGCATTGTATCTAAAAAGTCATCACCAAACTCAAGGTCATCTAGATTTTCTCCTATGTTATTTTCTAGGAGTTATATAGGTTTGCGTTTTACATTTAGGCCTGTGATCCATTTTGAGTTAACTTTTGTGAAATGTGTAAGGTCATTTATTTTTTTGCAAGCGGATGTCCTCTTGTTCCAGCACCGTTTGTTGAAAAGACCATCTCTGCTGCACTGTATTGCTTCTGCTCCTTTGTCAAAAATCAGTTGATTATGTGGGTCTATTTCTGGGCTCTCTATTCTATTCCATTCATCTATTGGTATTTATCTATTCTTTTGCAATACCACACTGTCTTGATTACTGTAGCTTTAGAGTAAGTCTTTAAGTCAGTGAATGTCAGTCCTCTAACTTTGTTCTTCTCCTTCAGTATGGTGTTGGCCATTCTGGGTCTTTTGCCTTTCCATTTAAACTTTAGGATCAATTTGTCAGTATCCACAAAATAACTTACAATGATTTTGATTGGAATTGCATTGAATCTATAGATCAAGTCGGGAAGATATGACATCTTGACAATGTTGAGTCTTCTAAGAACCCTTTGATTTTGATTTTGAAATTCTGACTATAGAATGGCAGTGGGTTGAGGCTGCAGATGGCCAGGCAGCCAACTCTTGTCAACAGTTTGGGCCATGGTTTCTAAGGAGGCATTGATAGAGATTCTGGGTAGTTTAGTTTGACAGCCATGGGCATGGATTACTACAAACCCTCTTTCATGTCATATTCAACTTGTGAAGTTCCACATTAGTGTTTGAGAATGCCAGCTCCTCTGGAATCTCACTGAAGATTCTAATCCTGGCTCTCTCACCTTGTATCACAAGACTTTAGCCAAATAACCTCTCAATTGTGAAATGGACTTAATTGTGGGGATTAAATGGGATAATCTAGGTAACTACCTCTGAAGTTGTTTGTAAATCCTTATTCTACTTCCTTATATTCCATTCTTTCCTCTCTTCACCCCTATTTGAACTTTCTCCCTAACTTGCCTCAAAACTGCTTTTCATAATGTCACCAATGACTTACGTATTGCAAAATACAGCAGTCCCTACATGAGTTCTTATTTAGCAATATTTGGCTCAGTGGACCACTCCCTCCTTGAAACGTTTTCTTATATTGGTATCTCTTGGTTTTCTTCTGCTTTACTAGGATGCTGCTTCTAAAGTTTCTTTTGCTGGCTCTTCTTCCTTTGCCCGAACAACCAGGGCTTGGATCTAGGATCCAATCTTTTCTATTCTAGTATCTCTAAATATCATTCATATGGTGATGATGGCCAAATGTTTATCAGGGACTTTGAGCTCCAGACCATTGAGAGAAACAAACACTAAAACACTCCTGGGCTTCTTCCTTGTGGACAGAACTCTTGATTTCCAGTGCCTGTGTTCCCCTTCCCCTAACTCCTGCCCCTACCTCCATCTTATGAATCTCAGTAACTGGCACTACCATCCACCAGGCTGATGAAGTCAATACTCAGGTACCATGCTCTATTCTCTTTTCTTCACTAGCATCCTCCTATTAGCATGTTCTTTGGGCTCTCCCTCTAAAATATATCCCATAACCATCCTCTCCATCTTCACTGCAGACTCTTCTGGACTCTAATGGGTTTCCCTGCAGCCATTCATACCATCTTTTCTTCATACAGCTTCCAAAATGATCTTTAAAAATGTCAGCTCAATTATGTCACTCCGATTTGAACACCCATTAGTGGCTTCCAAGCCTCCCATGAAATGGCCCCCGACCACGTCGAGGAGCACAACCACCCTGCCCATAGGCGCCAGTCACTCTGGTCTCCTTTCTGTTCTCTGATCATGCCACGCTTGGCTGCACCTCAGGCCTTTGCACTTGCTCTCCCCTCAGCCTGGACACTGCCATCATCTTTGCTGCTAGGTGCCTCTTCCTTGTCTTGCAATCTCAGTTCAGATGTCCTCTTCCTGGCCTTATGTGACCACCATGTATGTTTGGTACAAGTATCCCCTTCCCCCCAGTGCTATCACATCTCCCTGTTTGTCTTCCCTGCATGCCACTATTTGAAATCACCTTGCTCATTTATTTGCTTACTTATTTATTGTCTGTTTTCCTGCAAATAGAATGAGCACTATGAAAGCAGGGTCCTTGCCCGTCTCATTCAATGTAATATTCTTAGTACCTAGAACAGCCTAGCACCTACTAGGTGCTCAATAAATATTTGTTGAGTGAATAAATAAGTGAAATAAGGCTCCTAGCATCCTGCGTAGCACATTAATAAATACTTAGTAAATATTGGTCATTGTCGCCTTATCCCAAATACACAAAATAACTTGGATTATTAACACCTTATCTTTTGATAGCATGGTACACATAGTTTGATAAGTTACCTATGGCGGGTATTATCTCCAAGTAGCAAGTACTTGGTACACAGAAGTTACATAGAGAACATGTGCACATGTGTATATAATGTGATACTTGCTAAATATAATAATGATGATAGAGTATTAGAAACCATGTGAGATATTAAGGACCAGAGACAATAGTGGTGAAACATAAAAAGGATACAAAGGCAGTTAGCCAATGAGAAACTTTTGTATCTGATATATAGTCAATATAGTATATATTGAATATAGATGTCTAGTACACTTTCACGTAGCCTTTTCGTAAGGGTTGTCTTAAATTCAAGACCATTCACTTTCATTTGAAGGTAAAGAAATAGCATTGTGCCACTGTGTGATTCTTATGTCAGTAATTTGATTTGGTGTGTGACTCTAGAGAAGTTTGATAGCCCTAGTGCAACTCCTTTCCTTTTGGTAAATTCAATGTAGCAGCACAAGCCAAGGGACAAGATGACATAGATTTGCAAATTATTGTGTTATTTCAAAGCACATGATTTTTATTCCATATGTAAAAAGTTTTCATTTTGAGATATAGAAGCATTGCAACAACAGTTCAGAGTTTTCCTGTTTCCCCTATTGTTAACATCTTACATATCTTAGAGTTAACATGAGTACCTATGGCAGGCAGAACTGTAGGTTGACTGCAAGATTCCTGCTCCCTACCCCCCACCAGTGTGTGTGCCCTGTATAATCCCCAGCCCTTGAGTGTGGGCAGGACTTGTGAATATGATGGGATAGCACACTGTGATTGTGGTATGTTGCATGGCAGAAGGGGTTTTGCAGGTGTAACTAAGGTTTGTAATCAATTGACTTTGAATAATCAAAAGGGAGATTATCCTAAGTGGGCCTGGCCTAATCAGGCGAGTCTTTATGAAAGAGGAAGCAGCCGTAGGCCCTCTCTTGCTGGCCTTGCAACAGCAAACAACCCTGTCATGAGTAGCCTAAGGAAGGAGCCAGGTGCCTAGGACCTGAGAGTGGCCTCTCGGAGCTGAGACCAATGTTCAGCCAATAGCCAACAAGAGAACAGGGACCTCAGTCCTGCAGCTGCAAGGAACCGAGTTCTGCCGGCAACCTGCACGAGCCTGACAGTGGCTCCAGATGAGAACCACAGTGACGCTTTGATTTCAGCCTTGCGAGATCTAGCCAAACCATGCCTAGATTTCTGAGCGACAGAAACTATGAGTGCTGCGCCTCCTGTTGGCTCCCATAGTACCCTGCAGGACCAGACTCGCCATTTTGGAACCTGCAGCAAGTAGCGGAAAGATGCTTTGCCCTAAAAACTATGCGTGTTGTTCTAAGTTTGTGGTGATTTGTGACATGGTAGTAGAGAACCAAAGCACAATGCCATATTGCTATTTACTCAAGTACAAGCTTTGTTCAGATTTTACCAGTTTTCCACTAATGTCTTTTTTTCTGTTCCAAGATCTACCCAAAACATGTGATACTTTAGTGCTCTCATTCCTAATGAGTCAAGATGAGGTTGCGCCTGATATTTCATGATAAATAATCAGCTTGTGTAAATTGGATATCTGTAAGAGATTTCATCTCACTGCTTTGCCAGGGTCAGGGGGTGAAAGAGGGGATTGTAATCTGAATGTTTGGGTTCAAGTCTGGTCACATTAATAGTGTGTGGCATGATTCTCTCCAGAACTTGGTGTTCTTTCTTCTGTGAGGTCTCATCTCTGGCAAAGGGGCCCCACCAGGTGGTTTTTCACGTGCATGCGGATCTGCGACAGAATGCTGACAGTCTAAGAAACAGGCCTCAGACTCTGTTGTCTTTTTTCCTTTTCTAACTGCTCAGAATCCAGCTGTCTGAGAAAGATGCAATTATGTGAGGAAATGCCTCCTGCCAGCTCTAATTCCAGAGCTTTGAATTGTCGGTTTGGGGCCTGGCAAGGTATTTTTGAATTCACACTCTGCCGTATCATCAGGATAGTGACCCCATCCTCAGTGTGTTCACTCCACAGGTGAGAAAGTGGAGGCCGTTAGGTTAAAGGTTCACAAGAGTTTTCCAGGATGGGAATTTAGGCCTTCTTCCTCCTCGTATGTTCCTCTTGCTGTCAGCAGGTTAATCTTTTCAAACGTGGTCTGCCATATTGCTCATGTTAGAGATCCATGGTGGAGGTTGGGTGCTATTTTGATGGAATAGACCAGAAGTGTTCATACTGTGCCCTGCCAATCCTCCGTGCTCTACTGTGAGGGTCTGGGAGGCTTTCTACCTTGGGGCTCCAATTCTACCTTATTGGGGGCTTCAAAAGCATCCAGTGCCCCAACCCTAGTCTGATTACAGGCCACAGAGTCCACTGAGCCACCCAGCCACATGGGGCAGAGGTCATGGGATGGGGACAACACTGGCTCACTGGCAGTCATGAGACCCAGTCGCCCCAGGCTGGTGAGGGTGGCCTGTGGCAGCTTTTCTCCCTCCCTTACATGTCTGGGAGGGGAGCTGCAGGTAGGTAGAAGAGAGCCTGGTGGAGAGAGAGGGGTGATAGGAGAGATTCCTGTCTTCCTCAATGCCAGGACTAGGGCTAGGTGCTAGGCTATATAAAACAGTTTCTGACCTCAAGAAGTATAAATTTTAGTAGAGGTCACTCATAGAAATAAATAAATATACTACAGTGATTCTCTTTGAGGAGTCTAGCAAAGAAATTCAGAGAAGAGATATTTAGGCTGAGTTTCAAAGGATGAACAGGCCTTTGCCAAACAGATGGGGCTGGGGAGGGCTTGGTGGGGGTGGCAGGTGGGCACGCCAGGCAGAAGCAGCCACACGTGCAAAGGCACTGAGGCATGGGACTGCATTGGGGGCATGTGTGAGAAAGTTTAGAAAATTATTCAATGTTTCTAAAGAATGTTTAAATAGAAGTGACATCAGACTTGCATTTTTAAGATAAAGCAATTTTTTTTTCTAGTACAAAAATACCAGAAAGCACAGAAAACTATAATGAAGAAATATTTACTCCGGGTTTGGGTTTGCCCCTCCTGTTGGCTCCCATAGTACCCTGCGGGACCGGACTTGCCATCCTGGAACCTGGAGCAAGTAGCGAAAAGATGCTTTTCCCTAAAAACAAAAGGGGGTATGAGTGGGGCAGCCCCATCCTGCCCCAATTTCAAGGATTCTCGGGCTGCCTCTAACCTGAGTCTCTAGCCCCATCCGTTTCTAGCAGCTGCTAGAGGTACACCTGGAATGGGAGGGGCTGTCAATGTGCACAATTTTTAAAATTGCATGTTACCTCATCTTGGGGCTCTCCAAGGGTCAGTGGCCTGGCACAAACCCTTGGTTGCAGCCCCAGCTCTGGTACCTGTTATACCTCTCACCACACAGGATAGACACTGCACAGCTACTTAATCTAGCCTGTAAAGCCTCTCTAAGGTGGCAAGAACCAGAATTGCCCAGTTTAACCTCCATAATCTAGCCCAGCACCTGGCACATAGCAGGTAGGTACTCAGCAATTATTTGTTGAATGAGTTGAAGGGTTCCAGTACACGGAGATAATCACTGTACCTAGCTTAATATATTCCCACATCTTTTGCACATGCATAGATTTATGTGCATTTTATTTATTAGGATTGTTGAACATTTTCTAGTATATGACTCACTTTATTTGTTTTTGAGAAATGTCGATATTATTTCTCATGTTTCTTGCATTTTTTAGAACAATAACCTGGGTGATCTAGGAACTGTGCTGTTAAATATGTTGCTAATGGCTACTGTATTGGACAGTGCAGGTCTAGAACATTTCCATCATCATAGAAGCTTCCATTGAACAGCACTGATCCGAAGGGTCTATTGGTGGGGAGAGAAACCAGAGGCAGGGAGACCAGTTAGGTGGTTTTGCATTGTGCCAAGCAAGAGGTGACAGCTTGAAGTAAGGCAATGACAATGTTGGGAGGAAATGAATCAGACAGCTATTTAGGAGATGGAATCAACCCGATTTGGGCTGAGGTGAGGGAAGAGGACAAGTAGCTAGTAAGAGAGTAGGCAGGTATCTAGGTACGCATGAGTTCAGGGATTTATTACAAGGAACTGGCTTATGCAATTGAGGGCGGCTGGGAAAGCTGGACCCCCACAGGTCAAGCTGAAGCTTGTTGCCCACAGGTGGAAGTCAGTCTCTCCCTCCCTCTCTCCCTCAATGTTCTTTCTCTCTCTCTCCTCCCCTTCCCCCCCTCCCCTTTCTATCTCTCTTCTTTCCTTCCTCCTCTCCCTCCTCCTTCCCTTCTTCTTTTTCTCCCTCTCTCTGCCTTCCACTGACTATCAGGACACCCAGAATAATCTCCTCTAAAGTCAACTGACTAGGGACTTTATATCTGCAGAGTCCCTCCACAGCAGCGCCTAGCCTGGTGCTGGGCCGAGCGTTTGGGAAGGTGTGCGTGTGTGCAATACAGGATGGCCACGCCTCCCTTCCATCCTCCAGCTCTCGCGAGAACTGCCTTGTAGCCCCCGCTCACCAGAAGCACATTAGAAAGGAAATTCTGGGGCACATAGTTTAGTCTGCCCGAACTGACACCACTAAGCCATCACAGACGACTCTCAGTTTTCTTACTAGGGCAATGTTGTGTATTCTTGAGTTGGGTTCACTGAGATTGGATGGGGGGTGGTGGGGAGTAGCGATGAGTTCAGCTGTGGCTTGCTGAAGTTCCAAACTGCCTATACCCTGCTCATGAATAGGGGTCCCAGCACGCAAGAGGGGTCTGGGCTGAAGACGCACAAGGTGGTTCCCCAACACGTGCATGGGTAGTTAGAACCAAGTGACTGACCACACTGGATGGATCACCCGGGGGATGCAGGAAGAGCACCCAGAGCAGGGAATGTTCTCCCCTAAGGGGTTGAGGAGGGAAGAGGAGCCAAACAAAGGCTGAGCTGGAAACGTTTTAAGGTGAAGCCGAGCACGGGACAGGTAGAACGTTCATGGTGGCATAACTCTGCAGAGTGGCACAATTTTCTCTTCCCAGCATGGGTGGAGGAGCAGGTGAGGCCAACTTTATAGCAGAGCCACAGGCAAAGGAAGACGCAGAGAACGCAAAGTTGGAGTGCTGATGAGAGTAATTATGGCATTCATTAGGTGTGCAAATCTGTGCCCTCAAGTCCACTGGCATGCATGCCTTTTTGGTGCAGCCGCAAGGCCAGAGGTTGTAAACTCAAGGGCCTGCTGGGCTCTGGCAGGGAGGAGAAGGCCCTAATCCAGTCTAGGGGCTCAGCAAAGGCTTCAAATAACAAAGGTTAAGATCTCTGGGATGTGTAGGAATTAGCCAAATGAAGAGGGGACCTCAAACCCTGCCTCCCCAATAATCCTGGCCAAACTTGATCTTTACAGATTCATTTCTTTACCTCTTTAGAGCAGTATTTGACAACCTGGACTGCTCTTATCTGGAAAGATGTTTGTTTTCTACTAAATTACATCGCAGTTATATTTTATGTCTGTGTTTGTGCATGTATGCATGTGCATGCATGTATAATTGTTCCATTTTACAACTTTTCCCTCTCTCTCCTTTTGTCAATGAGCGTGTTCAAATCAGGATAAAATTCATTTCATTCCCCAAAGGTCAGTTTTTAAGATTTGTACGTTTTGAAAAATAAAGATCTTTGATAATCAAAGTTTTACAGACTTACAGAAATTTGCCTTTGGCAGAAATGACTTCAGAATAGAATGTCTAGTCTAGCCCATCATGGTCACCTGAGATGTTTTTCAGATGCCCCAAAGATGGGCCGGGCGAGGTCCCTGAGGCCTGTAATCCCAGCACTTTAGGATGCTGAGGCAAGAGGATCGCTTGAGGCCAGGGGTTCAAGAAATGCTGAAGCTGGCCTTACTTCCCAGTGATTTCAGTTTAATTGGTCTGAAGAGGAGGCTGGCCAGCAATACCATTTTTAAGCACCAGGGAACATTCTAATGTGCAGCCAGTGTTGAACCCTGGCTTAATCATATCATTTACATCTATTTTGGGCAGAGGGAGAGAAGATCCACTACAGCCTGCTGAGAGGGACAGTGAAGGAAAACAACAAAAGAAACACTTCCTCCTAAATGGGGACTCATTGGAACCACCTGAACCTCCTGCCCCCTCCCCCACCTAGAGGCAAGAAGTGGAACAAATGGACCCACCAAGCCTCCAGAGTGAAAATGGACTTCTGTTTTACTTATTAAGCTCGGCTTTCAACAGAACAGAACCTACTTGCTGTTGCAGGTGATATGAATGAGGGAAAATATTTTTCTCTCACAGATATTATTAAGCAGTGGTTTTCTTTTTTCTTTTTTTCTTTTCAAGCAGCACAACCATATGTCAAGCCAAATCTTAGAACACCAACCCCCACCCTTCAGCCACCACCATCCCCTTCAACCCTTCTTGGGAATGGTAGGGTTCCAAAACACAGTTCAAAAACCAAACCATCAAATGTTAAAGCTACTTCTGTCTTGAGTAAAAGCTAAAATTAGCAAAAACGGTATCAAATTGAAACGAGCTGTTCCATAATGAGGGATCAAACCGTGGTCTATTATTTCCTCCTGAGGCTTCCCCCTCAGATTATCTTTCCGTGTCAATAATGTGCCACACCCTGGTGGGCCCAAGGAGGAGATGAAGAACATTTTTCCCCTTTCAACATAGATAATCTTTTAAAAAAGGGAGGAAATAAGGTACCGAGAAGTGACATTTAGTATTAGACATCAAAATTGAGTGCATTCGACTTACTCCCTTCCTTCCTCACTCTTTGTTCAACATGTATGAGCGCTTGCTCCCTGCAAAGACAAAATAATAGTAATCAGTTTACAGCCTCGACTGGGAGTTGACTGTCTAATAGAACAAACCTCTATTAACCATCCTTGTGTGTTCTGCATGGTTTCACAGTGAAATGTAGCTGTGAATCATTTGTTCCCCCCATGTGGCTGTGCTAACCTTGGGAGCAGAGTGCTTTAAGATTGCAGTCAGTCTGGGGTCTGCGTGACCTTACTGGTTTGCTCCATCTCAGAGGAGTTGAGAGAAATTAAGGGAGACAATTCTTATAAAGTCTTTAGCAGAGTGCTTGGCACGTGGTAAGCGCAACGGTATTAGTTACTATATCGTACAGTGCCTTGGAACAAAATTGCTTTCTGTCCTCAAGAAGCTTATAATGTAGGGGGAGCTGAGCAGTTGGAAATTATTGGTTCATGTAATAAATGTGTCTTGATAGCCTGCTCAGTGCCAAGTCCTGGCCTGGGAGCTGGGAATGCAGCAAGACAGAATGACAAGAACTCTGCCAGGGAGGACTTTGTTCTCCTGGGACAGACGCATGGGGAGAGCGGGTTGGGGGAACATCAGCAGGGGGGAGATAGTCTATGAACCGAACCCCAAAGAGTGAGCTCTTCAACAGGGTGGGAGGAAAAGGGCAGAGAAGGCGTTTCAGACTCACAGGTGTGTCCACAGTGGAGGGGAGTGAGAGTTCACGAAAGGAAAATTTGATTGCAAATCAGGTGTGCATTGAGGCTGCAGAAGGAGCTCCAGCAGTGATACTAGGAGCAGATGCTGAGCTCGGCCAGAACATCGACTGTCCGATAGGCAAGGGCCAGCCATTCTCTGCGGAAAGTGCCTTACTGCACGAGGATGCCTTAATAGTGCCTCCCAGTCCTGTCTGTGTTCAATAGCAGGAAGCCTTTGCAGATGAGCCTGGTGCGTCTGCGGACACAACAGCCACGAAAATAGCCTATAAATAGCAGGCTGCTCACACAGTATGTTAAGTCCTGGGAGGAAGATACTGCCAAGACTTTAAAAGATTTGGCCAAAAAGTACGCCTCCAGAGTGGATAGCTCAGACCGAGCATAGACTGTATTTCTAATTAGAACAAAATATGCATAGCCTAGGTCGGGGAACACAATACGCCTGTTTCAGAGATAAGAGACTGCAAGAAATAAACTGGGCAACAGCATGTTTGCAGGGGCCAAACAAACATGTACAGAAGATGGGCATTGAGTGCAGCTCGTCCTGGTACTGTGCTATAGGAAAGCCATGGTGTGAATGTGCGCTAATAAAAAGAAGGGCTGGTGGTAGCTACATCATTGGACTTGACACCTTCAGCACCTGGGCACAATGTAGGAACGGGTCACTGGTTACATAGCAGGATGTTGTGTTTGTAAGGGACCACTAAGGGTGTCTAAATCTAACCAGTCTTTTCTACATTATTTCTGTTAAGTGGCACCCAGCCCCCTTTGGAAAGCTCAAACGATGGTGAACTCAGACTTTGGGGCAACTCTGTTTTGCCTTGGACAGCCAGTTTCTGTTCTTGGGGCTACTTCTACCTCCTGGGGACATACAGGTGAGGATTGGTACCCACCATCTCTCGTCTAACAGCCTGTCATTTCAAGACAGCTCCCCTGCCCACTCGTGTTTTCTTTCTCCTGAGTTGAACGCCCTCCTGTGATGTAGTTGTGAGTCTTTCTGTCACCTTGATTACTTGCCTCCATACACTAGTTTCTCTTTACTCCTTTTAAGGATGACATAATGCACTGAATGTATCATGCAACAAATAGCCTGATTTGCCTTGAATAGAGCAAGATTGTGGGTCTCCACCTCTGTCTTCCTGAACTGTGCTTCTGTCAGTGGAGCCTAAGGTATGGGAGAGCTTTCGGTGCCAGCACATTGAGCTGCTAAAACCTGCAGAAGTGGTTTTGTTTTGCCGTTTTGATAGTTGAACCAGCATCTCCTGAGTTTCTGCTCTCCTTCCTGTATGTGTACACTTTGTTTTTACATCTCAAGTTCAGACCTATTATTGATCCCCGTTTTATTTCTTGAGCTTGTAAAGATTATCGAATCCTGATTCAGGGGGACATGAAATTCACTATCACCGGCTTCCTCCCACCCACAGATGTGATAACCTTGCCTCCTGTATCACCATTCAAGTGCAGATCGTGCCCATCAGGCAAGAGCTGAGTGGAGGGGTCTTTGGCAGGGCACGAGCCACCCCCTGCCTCTGCCGGATACCGAGCCACTCATTAGCATGCTTCCGACGTGGTCGTTGTTAGTTCTCTAGATTGTACCATCTAGTGAGTAGGAAGATTGTGAGAACCTTCTCAGAGGCCTTAGTGAAGTTCTGTTCTCCCTGTTGTCTTCCTTAAAGTTCACCAACCATGGATCAGCGATAAATGTCCAAGTTGGTGGAATGAAGCACAGAACCCTGCCAGGCGACTTAAACCCATTTTGAACCAGCTAACTGCTCTTTTACAATCTTTTTACTCATCTCGAACTTTCATTCTACCTTACTGATGTTCGTTTGTTCTTTTCTATCTGAAGAAAATTTTCTTTAAAGAAGCCAAATGTAAGTTCCCTTAACCCCAAGCAGCAGAAATACCCCATTCTTGATTTACTCTATAAAAATCTTTGTGATGTTTTGACAAAAAAGCCCACCCTAAAGCCTAATTTTGTTGTGTGTGTCATTCCTGTAATCCCCCGTTCAGTCTGGCCTTTGGCCCTCTGGCGGAACATACCTGTCCGTGCCGTCCTGTCATACTCACCCTAGATGCTTTTCCTTCGATTCGCCGTTGGTTCCGTGCCTTTCTAAGGTTTAGCGTGACCTTTTTAAAGATCTGAGCAGCCCCACTGGTTTCCATAGCAACACTCACTTGTCTTCTCATTAGGAGTTTTTAGGGGATCGTCTAGTCAGAGTTTCTCAACTTCATGAACACTCTCCTGTTTTAGAATTTCTTGTCCTCAAACCGTGTCCCTGTTACCTGAAAACTTCCAACCTAATAAGCTTTACCACTCGTTGGATATGTGACCCAGTATGGTTGCATCTAAGCAAGGAACAATAGGACTTGTCCCAGACTTGAGTCCGTGTATGAATATAAAAGTGAGTCCCACCACTGCTTGGGTACTGAATGGCCATCACCTGCCCTAAGGGCAGTGCCTGTGGGAACTCAGCCTTGGCCAGCGGGGCCCTTGCCCTTTTGCGGAGGGCAGACATCAGAACAGCTGCAGTTTGGCTCTGAGTTCTGTGACTCTCCCCTACTCCCACGTGTTCTATTCACTCCTCGGTTCTCATCCTGTAGAAATCCAAGGGCGAGTGTTCAAGTGTTATGCAATTCAGTGTGGAGACTGAAAATGGCGAGGCAGTTTATTTTTCATTCTTAAATTAACATAAAGCACAGCAGCTATGTAAGTGTGTGCTGTTCCTCAGATAATGTCATCTGAATTTTCTTTGAAGGAAAAAAAGGCATTTGAAAGCATGCCTTTGTGGATGAGAATGTTTGTCACTTTGGGTTTTGGACTTTCCTAAATAGGGAATAATCTCTGACCTTAGGAAATGGTTCTCAGCAGTCTTCAGGCAGCTGTGTCCTAGTTTCTTAGGTCCCCAGTAATAGCTGCGAAAGGTTGTGGCAGTGGTCTTTGGGGAGTGTCTTCCACATTTGGCTCAAAGTAATATGGAGACAGCTAACCATGAAAAAAGGCAGCTAGCTGCCACGACCAACTGGAGAGCCTTGCCGCCTCTGCGCTTTGGAGTCATGTCCTGTGTTTACAACTGGACAGTAAGATGTGAAAGGCAGGCACATGTCCTCTCAGACAGGGATGCAGTCCCTGGGTCCTTTGGAATTGCCGACCGAGCTTCATTCTCCTTTCACAGCCACCCTATCTATTTATGTTGCCACCCTCCTCCACCAGCCACCATCTGGCCTGGGACACTGTCATGGTAGAAGTGGTCTCCCCACTATCATTCTTATCTCCCTCCAATTCATTTTCTAGAATAGACATTGGCCAAAATGAGCTTCTGAAAATATAAGCTAGATTATAGCATTCCCTTGCTTAAAATGCTTCAATGGCAACCTCTTGCAATTTGGGATAAAAAACAAAGTTCTTTACAGTCTAGGGTGAGGCCCATAATCTGCCTCTGGATTATCTCTTTAGCTGCATCTCTCAGCACACCAGCACCCTCCCAAGGTATTTTCTGTCTCAGGGCCTTTGCATATGTTTCCCTCTGCAAGGACCACTCTTCTCCCTTCCTCCTCACCTGGTTGACTTCATGCCTAAGATTAAATGTAACTTCCTCAAAGAAGTGTTCTCTAACATTCTCGTCTAAGTTAGGGCTCCTTGTTATATTCTGCAACAGTTCTTGATTATTTTCCCTTTGGCATTTATCACAATTTGCAATTATCTTCTCAAACTTTGTTCTTTGGGGCTAGAGACCAGGTTTGTTTTGTTTTCTACTCTAGCCCCCACAAACTTGTACACAGCCTGATGCTTAGTAGGTAATTAAGTATTTGTTGAATGAACATATAGGTGAATGGGCTAGTGCTGGGTCATCATACCAAACGTGGTACGATGGAAAGTGTGCTGCAATAAAAAGATATGGATTCTGGGCTCTCTCCTGCCATTTAGCAGCTTTGTAATCTTGACCTCCCTGTGGTCCAGTTGCCTTTTGTTTAAGTTATGGATAATGATCTTGACCTACCTTGGGGAAATGTTGTAAAGATCAAGTGAGTCATTTTGGAGGTGAACGTTCTTAGGACTGACTGCATGGTAGAGTGCCTTCTTGTCCTTAATGCCATTGCCTTGCCATATTCTATATCATAACCAGCAGAGGATGACAGTAACTGCAGGACCTGGAAATGGACCAGCGCAAAGGCTTGAGGAGAGAGCAGGTGCCAGCACAGGAGGTGTGCGTGTGCGTGCTGAGGGTGTACAGAGCTGCGTGGGGCCATCCCAGTCAGTAGCCTGTGCTGAGGCCCCCTTTGGTGCACTTTGGGATGTGAGACAGGTACTAATTCTTCGTCTTACCAGCTGCTATACCATTTCCATGTGGAAGCCGTGTGCCCTGGTGGGAAGACAGCCAACTCAGCGAAGAGTTGTATCAAGATATAGTCCTAACTCTGCCACTGGCCAGGTCTGTGACCTTAGAAATGTATTTAACCTATGCTTTTTGTTTCTTACTATAGAAGAAAAATAAAAATAATAATATTTTTCTTGCCAATCCTAGAGGGTTTTTATGGGAGAGGATTGAATGAAATAACGTGTAGATGTGCTTTGGAAATGGATAAGGTATTATGTGCAGAAAGTAGTGTTTAAATTCAAAATTGTAGAAGAATTCATTCAGTAACTGTCTAAAGTACCTCCTTTGCACATACGTTATGCATAAATTTCTTGGCAATACATTTTAGTTGAATAATTGCATTTGCAGCTAGAGTACTTAAGAATGCAGTAACTATTATATGTGGATTTGTAGAACCCTTTGGGAAAGGAATTTTCATACATCCTGATTGGTCTGAGGGTAGTATATTTTGATCAACATTTGTTAACGAGAGAACAACTCTCACCATGTTTGTGTGGTGACTGCTAAAATATATGCAAATGTAATTATTCTTTTTGGCACAGAGAAATCATGCATATAGGATATAAAATAAATTATAGAGATTGAGCTAGGAAACATGCCACCATTTGAGTAGACTACTAGCTATTGACATCAATTGATTTTAAAGTGTACCAAAAGTTTAATAACAGTATTTTAGTGAAAAAGATACCATCGCATTTAATCTATGTCATTTGTAAAATTCACGATGATTTCAGAAGAATTAAAATATTAAAAGCAGATCTCAGAATCAAGAACATGTCCTGTCTTGTCCCTCTGGTTAGTGTTGTATCTTAGTCTCTTGAAAGTCATAGCTGTAAGATAGCATCTAGAACACTTCTTTCTGTCCTCAGAACACCTCTGTTGCTGGTCCTATGTTCTAATGTTGCTTTCCACATTGTAGCACTTCTATCTCTTGATATCAATTTAAGTGGCTTGCTTAGAAATGTGAGATTTTAGGTAGAGCAAAAAATTGTTGAAATTGTGTTCTTCCAGTTAACATGTTTATACCTCATCTCAGAAATTCTGATGAGATCACAAAAGCCACACATTTAACTTTATGTAGAAATATTTTGCCAAGAAACTAAATGCTGCATTTATCATTGTAGATCCAAGTTTAAAAAGCTTAGTAAAAACTTACAGCAGAATTTTGCAAATCCTAGAAATTAATATAAAATTCTGTGTCCCATTGTGAAAGTTATAGATGTTACAGGTCTGCCTTATGTCATCCATATGTTCTTTTTTTGTTTGTTTTTAATTGAGATATAATTCACTTATAATACAATTCAACCATTTAAAATGTATAGTTCAGGCTGGACGCGGTGGTTCACGCCTGTAATCCTAGCATTCTGGGAGACCAAGGCAGGTGGATCGTTTGAGCTCAGGAATTCGAGACCAGCCTGAGCAAGAGCGAGACCCCGTCTCTACTAAAAATACAAAGAAATTAGGTGGACAACTAAAAATATATAGAAAAAAATTAGCCGGGCATGGTGGCTTGAGCCCAGGAGTTTGAGGTTGCTGTGAGCTAGGCTGACGCCACGGCACTCTAGCCCAGGCAACAGAGGGAGACTCTGTCTCAAAAAAAAAAAAAAAATGTACAGTTCAAGTTGGGCATGGTGGTATACACCTATAGTCCCAGCTACTTGGGAAGCTGAGGTGGGAGGATCACTTGAACTTAGGAGTTTGAGGCCAGCCTGGACAGTACAGGGTGTCCCAAAAGTCGCCATATGTAAACTGGGTAAAATGGGGAATTGTAACTAAATGTACCTTTATTTACAAAATATTCATTACAAAATTTTACAAAATTTTTCCTTTGTAGTCTCCACACAAAGGAATATAAAATAAATTGTAGTCTCCATACAAAGGAAAAACTTTGTGCTGAATGTTTTGTAAATAAAGGTACATTTAGCTACAATTTTCCATTTTCCCTATGTATGGTGACTTTTGGGACACCCTGTATAATGAGACCCTGTCTCTAAAAGAAAAAAAAATGGAAAAGTTAAAAGTCAAGGGGTTTCAAGAAAATCCCAAGTTTGTACAATCACTACCACTAATTCCAGAACCTTTTCATCGCCTCAGAAAGAAACTCTATATCTATTAGCGATGACTCTCCATTCTCTCTTCATCTATCCCCTAACTACTGATCTACTTGCTGTCTCTACAGATTCACCTATTCTAGACATTTCATATAAATGAAATGGTGTAATATGCAGCTTTCGTGTCTGGCTTCTTTCACCGAGCATAGCATTCTCAAGGTTAATCCATGTCATAGCATGGGTCCGTACTTCCTCTTTTGTGGCTAAATAACATTCCATTGTATGGAAATACCACACTTTGTTTATCCACTCATCAGCTGATAAACATTTGGGATGCTTCCACTCTGGAGCTATTATGAACATTCACATACAAATTTTTGTGTAATAATGTTTTCAGTTTTCTCGGTTGCATACCTAGGAGTGGAATTGCTGGATCCTGTGATTTATGTTTAACTTTTTCAGGAACTGCCAGACCGTTTTCCAAAGTGGCTGCACCATTTTACATTCCCACTACCAACCGTATGAGGGTTCTAGATTCTCCACCCACTCAGTTATCTTTTTTATCTATCTTTTTTATAACTCCCATCCTAGTGGGTGTGTGGTGGTGTCTCATTGTGGTTTTGATTTGCATTTCCCTGATGACTAAAGACGTTGAGCATTTTTCCATGTGCTTATTAGCCATTCGTATTATATATTTCTTTGCAAAAATGCCTGTCCAAATTCTTTGTCCAGATGTTCTTTAAGAACCTATAATATTGGCGTTAAGTCCCTGAGTCTTCCCAATCTAAGATCCCATCTGTCATCCTCCCATATTCCCTGCCTGTCCCGTTAGGAGAACCACTCTGTCCTGTTTCCACAGCCGGAAACTGGGAAATCTTCTCACCCATTCAGTGTGTCTAATTTGTTACCGTGTCCCACAGGTTCTTCCTCTTTAACATCTCTCAAATCCATCCCTTTCCCTATGTCCACCATCACCATCTTGTTTCAGGCTCTCCTTCCATCTCTCCTGAAAGACTGAAGTGACCTCGTCTCTGGCCTCCCTGCAGCCTCCTGCCCCTCCTCTCTTCCCCACCTTGGCTGGCACGAAATCTGATTCCTGAAACCCCTCCAGGGCTGCCCAGACCCTGCAGTCTGATGGCCAGATGCCTGAAGGTCGCCTGCGAGCCCGGGTCCTTCCCTTGTCGCTAGCCCCAGATTTCTTCGCATCACAGTTCAGGATTGGCTTCCCTGGATGCCCTCCCTGGCTCAAGGCTCCTCCAGTCTCGGCTTCGCTTCCCTTCGCTCTCTCCCCACAATCCCTGCCCACGTTTTCGTCATGGTGTTTATCTCACAGCACTGTGTGATCAGCGTGGGTGTGCTCCCTCCCGCCCCCTGCAGCGCTCTCCCCTCACTCTCTGCTTTCCGCAGTTCCTGGGATAGAGTAACCCGTCAGGTATTTGTTCAACAAAGAGCTGTTGAACACCCACAGTGTACTTGGCCCTGTCCTGGGTATTTGGGGCATCTAGACATGGTCCTGTGTCGAGGAGAAGGGCTGGGAAGGCCTGTCTGTGAGGCAGTATGAAGCAACCTGTGAAGAAGGAGCAGAAGTCAGCTGAGAGAAGAGTTGGGGCAAGAGTGATCCAGACACGTGGTGCAGTGTCTTGGAAGGACTTAAAAATATCCTTGTGTGTTTGAAGAAAAAGACCAGAGGGTGGACCCAGAGGGAGAGCCCTGGAAGCTGGTCAGCTCCTACAGGGTTTTAGTCCAGGTTAAGACACTTTAGATTTTCTCCCAAGTGCATTGAGAAGGCATTGAAAGGACCTCGGGCAGGAGACAGGATCATGTCATGTTCCTGTTAGGACATGTGCAGAGAGATCTTTTATGTGGTGGCGGTTTTGGAGGACAGAGGGGGTGGATGTAGGGAGCCAGCTAGGAGTGCAGCATAAAGGCAGTGTGTGTAGTGGCTACGATGTGGACTCTGGAGTCCCAGCACCTGCATCTCTACCCTGCCTCTGTTACTATATAGGGCCTTGAGCAAGTTACTCTCTCTGCCTCAGTTTGTACATCTGTCAAATGGAACTGTTAATATTACATGTCCCTTTGAGTTCTGAGGAGTCAATGGGTTAGGATGTGTAAAGAATTTAGAATAAATCTTGGCATGAATTAAATATCAAATATCTTACAAACATAGTGGAAAGTAGAAGATTACAAGGAAGTGACTTTAGTATTAATAACACTACTAAAACATTATTTGTAATATACAAATAAATAAGCAATAAAATGAAAATACCATGCAAACAAAGACATAGGACAAACTCTTGGAAGGTGGCTATCTTCATTTCAATGTGCCTTACTCCTGTGCTCTGAATATCTAAAGCCACACAGTGTGGTGGTGAATCGTGTAGGATGTTGTACTGTGAGGTATAGCTCAGGGGGCACCAGTCACACTGTTACCTGTGTGACCCTGTAGACTTAGCAGCATGGAGCAGGTACCGCACAGTGAGTGGTTCAGACCAGCCTGGGTGTCATTCACATCCAGCTTTGATCCAGGCCCCTCTATTTTTGAGTGTGTGACCCTGGGCAAGTTTTACAGGCTCAGGCAACCTCAGCGTCCATAAGTGAAAAATTGAGCATCCTTAGAACTCACTGGACATTGAGGGCGATACAGGACAGTGTGCAAACAGCACTGTTCACGGTGTGTGCCCACCGTGGGTACCCACTCATACAGAAGTGGTTGCAACTGTTATTTTCATCATCTCTGGAGCAGATTTTTTTCCCCATCTGCACTTTATAGCTCAAGTTATGTGTCTTCTTCTGTGGATATTTGTACAGGATATTATAATATTCTTAATGTAAGTATAAATAGAGCTTAAAAGTAAAAATTAAGATTGAAGCTCCTTGTCTGCAGAGATGAGTTGCTACAGAAATAGTAAATGTTTGACAGCGGTCAGTAAGGTGATGTGGTGTGGGTGCCAACCTAGTTCTTACAAACTAGCTGTGTGTTTATCTGTTCGAGGGAGGGACGAGGTAGGGCCTGCTGCGCTGTGGCCTGGGCTCCCCTTCACCGCCAGGGCAGAGTGAGGCCAGCCTGAGTCAGTGAGGTGGGAAGGGCTTCGCTGATGGTCCTGGCAGGAAGCAGAAACCAACTTGGGACCTACACGTTCTGCAAGCTCAAAGGTCATGTGGTCTTTAGGGGGAATCGATAACATCCTTAATTTCTAGATTTTATTAAGGGGGGCGTATGTTAAGCAGAAGATGCCCATGGCTTCAGACACCGTGCTTATAAGAAGTCTGATTGGCCTTGAGCTGTTCTTGGTGTTAAGAAAACTGCTCTCGAGCACTGGTGGCACATTGCTGGTTTAGGACAGGCCAGGGCAGGAGAGGGGTCATTATGCATTTGGCAGCCTTTTGGTAACCTACACTGCCCTTGACCTTCCTTGTAAGAGTCCCACAGTCCTATTCTACCTTGTCAGACGTGGTGAGAAACTGAAACAAAACCAAACCCCTGGAAGCACCCTGGAATATGATATGGGCGCTTGCACCAGCTAGTGTGGCCCCCAGGCAGAAGCAGTGCCTTTGGCTTCTAACACTGCTCCTTGGGCATCATAAGCAAATTCCAAAAGAATGTTTGCTTTTTTTTTTTTTTTTTTTTTTTTGCTGGATAAATGTACTCATAAGACCTTTCCAGAAGAGGAAGCTGGTTTAAAGTAATTGTATCAGCTATGACAACTTCGTCACTGAGTGTTTTGTTTCCCTGGGGTTATATTTAGCACTAATATGGGTCTGTGGGAGGAGGCAGGAAGGTAAACTCAGGAGGAAAGTAGATAAGAGGGCAAAATAATCAAAAGGGGGAAAGTTGAAAGACAAAAACGTTTGAAGGGCCATTGATCTGGTGTGAAATAGAATTTTCACCACTCCAAGTGTGTAGTAAGTGACTGATTATCTGAAGTGGGCACCATGGAGATAAAGGCATTAAAGCTATGACTTAAAATTAGATTAGCATGGACAGATTAAAAGTCTGAGCCAAACTTAATGCTCCAAATCCAGAGGCTACATTAATAATAAACTCTTCATAATCGGGAAGCAGGTTATAAATTACCATGCTCTGTCTTAAGTTCTGTGAGCATTGGAGGATCAACTCAGCTTTTTGGTACATTTTTCTGGCTGTAAAGGAGCCACAGGCAAGGCTAGAACTGGAGGTATTTCTTGAATAAATATTTGTGGAATGCCTGCTGTATGTGAAGCCTTGAGGCAGGAGGGGAGCAGGGTAGAGAAATACTGATTAAGACTGGACGCAAAGGAGCTCCTCCTTTGTGGAGAGAGTCATGGACACGATAGTAAGTGACGAATAGAGAAAGGGGGGAAATGCTGTACTATCTTATTGCTATAGGACAAAGTATGCCAATATCAGTGGCTTAGAACAAGCATTTATGATGTCACAGTTTCTGTGGGTCAGGAATCTGGGAGCGGCTTTCCTGGGTGATTCTGGCTCAGAGTCTCTCCTGAGGTTGCCATCCAGATGTTAGCTGGGGTCATACCCATCTGAAGGCTTGACTGGGGCTGGAGGATCTCATGAAATGGCTCACTTACATGGCTAGCAAAACGGTGCTAGTTTTTGGAAGGAACTTCAGGTCTTTGCCATGTGTCCTCATGACATGGCAGCTCACTACCCTAGGGTGAATGATCCAAAAGAAAGAGCCAAGAGGAAGCCTTGATGTCTTCAATTACTTGTTCATATACTGTTATATCCACCCTATTTTGTATATTATAAGCAAGTCAATCAGTCTTGCCCACACTCAGGGAGGGAATTAGTCTCCACTTTTTGGAGGAGTGGGTATTGAGGAATTTGTGGACAAATTTTAAAACCATCAGAGATGGTAAGTGTGGATGTCAGGAAGTACTAAAGTCAGTGCTTCAAACCACTGTGCTGGAGGTACTGAGCAGGCAGCTTACATCCAGGTGGGGTAGGAGGACATCAGAGGGACAGGGTTGGGGATCCCTGCTGAGATAAAAGGACACAAGAAGAAGAAAGTAGAGAAAGAGCTTTACACAAGTCTCTTGGCTTTTCCTCGTAACAGTTCCATACTCCAATGACACCCCCTCCTCCCATCTGACATGATAACTAGACTGCTTGGAAGAGGATACTTGGAATCACTGCAGACTTGGCTTGTCTAAATAACATGCTCAGAAAAAGCTCTTGTGGGAGGTTGGGAAGCTTCAGAGATTTATAAACTGAGCTGGGATGCAGTAGTCATTGTGGCCACTCTAGTTCAATCCCTCCTCCATCCCTCATGTATTAAACAGTTACTACTTGTCAAGAACAATTTGGGCATCCAGTGGATTTTAGAGAGAGACTGAAAAATATACTTTTTAATATTTATCTCTAGCTGGAGAGAGAAACCTGTTAGAAGTGAGACCTTTAATAATCAGGAGAGAGGAAAGAAAGAATAGAGGGCCAGCGTGGGTGATCGGGAGGGACGCAGTGGGAACTCAAACAAAGGTGAGGGCCCTGGGGAAAGTTTGAGAGCAGGAAGGTTAAAACTAGGAGGTAACCCTAGAAGGCATGTGGGATTTGACTAGAGAAGCAGAGAAGGAAGGGGCACTGTAGACGGTGATGGGGTGGAGGGAAGGAACTGCGTGAATCAAAGTGTCAACGGATGTCAACGGATGGCAGTTTGCGGGGTGGTTGGGGCCGGCTGCTTGTGCAGAGCAGTTATTCTGGGGAGCTGATGAGATCTGGTGATATCCTTTAGAAAAGTTTGGACCAGATCCTTGTCAGGCTACTAAATAAACTGAAAAGACACTTCTTAGAAGGGGCTTCTTTGGAGTCCTTCCCTAGTGACAGGCATAGTCTTCAATCTTAATTGGAGAAAATAAACAAAAGGAAAAATGATCATCCACAAGATTCGGCCGGCCAGCCGAATGTTCGTCCCCTCTGCCAAAAGAGCATTCATTTGGCCCTAATGAGGAGTGGGCATTTTTCTGAGCTATGAGTTCCACGTTGCCAAATACTTCGCATTATTGGTGGTTTATCATTTCCCACTGTGAGTGCTCAGATTGTCATCTTAAAGCTTAGCCTGAAAAATAAAAATCCTAAAATAGTCTATGGAGGCTTAAGACTTAGAAATCATTTTCACAGTTCACGTGGGGAGACAGTTTACTCAAATTTGTGCCTTTTCTTATAGGCTTCAGTTACTTGAGCTGCACATTCAAAGCATGTTTCTCAGAAAAACAGAATGATTTTACCCATATTGTACCTGTGTGTATAAATCTGTTCCACTATTTATCTGATAATTTTGGTTTTAAGAAGGGTTACTTTGCTTTAAGAAATTGTTTCTCAGTAGGAAAAGAAGGTGGTTAAGGGCTAAAGAGGTTTAGATTTGCAAAATTAATTTTCCCACATGAATTTCAATAAGAAAAATGTTTTCATATAATTCTATTTTGTTATTGCAAAATAAAGATAAGTTAGTTGTTCTAAACTGCTAAGTATCCTGTAGTGCTAAAGTCCTGAATGGCACACACAGACAAAATCATCAAGCGTTGGTTGCGCAGTTCGCAAACCCTGGTGGTGCGAGAAAGTCAGCTGAGTGGCCAGTCACTATAGGATTGCGTTATCTTATTTCTTCAAGTATGCTTATTCCTAATTTTTTTTTTTTTACCAGTATTGGTTCTTGTCTTACAAATTATATACCATGTTTCAACACTAATGCCATATTGAACTTTCTTAATGTTAACTTGCTTTGTAGAAGAAATGCCCACCTTCTCTTATTAGTTCCCAGGGTTCTGTAACCTTGGCACTAATGACATTGTGAGTAGGATATTTCTCTGTTATGGGAGGCTGTCCTGTGTGCTGTAGGATGTTTAACAGCATCCCTGGCCTCTACCCACTAGATGCCAGTAGCACCCTCCTCACCTGGTTGCTGCAACCAAAATGTCTCCAAACATTGCCAAATGTCCCCTGCAAACTGAACTAAGTGTTGGTACTGGCAGGTGAATGTGGAAGGTAAGGCTTTAACATCGATGTGTGTGAATGGAGCTAGAAAAGACCCTTATGTCCCATGATTGGCTGTATTGTTTTGTCAGTTTTTATCAGGAACCTCAATAATGAGAAAAACATTGGGAATGAACTTAGGATACCTGAATTCTGCTGACTGGGCAATTAGTGTGAGAGTATCCCTGAGCCCTTTTCCAGCTTTAAAATTAAACCTGTTTCTTCCCTCAAGTCTCATTTCTCCCTTTCCATTCACTTTGACTGACTCCTTTTCCATTTCACTTCTACAGTTTAAAAAGACCGTGACAACCCTATAGTGCCGGATTAACTCTTACTTACTAACAAACAAATCTAAAACTTTCCAAAATTAGGTTTATAGAGAATAATAATGTCACTGCTACATATTTGCTTTCTTTTGGAGAATGTTAATGTAATACATTTCCTTAAGTATGAAAGTAAATCAGTTGAGAATTTGCCTCTGAAAAATGAAATGCATGTAATCATCAATTTAGCCATAGAATTTGAAACCCGTTTGCATTTTGAATGAGTATCTCTGAATAGAAGTATTTGGGCTGTAAAGTCCACATATGTGAATAAGGGGGTGTGGTTAAAGTTACAATTATTTTTATTTAAACAACTCTGTAGGTAGAATCCATATTGTATAATGTAATTTCAGGGAATTTAAAGCTTTGAGTAATTCTTAGGATGGTATGATATTCTACATTAGAAAGCAAAAAAATCTTCATTTAAAAATAAAAGCTATTGAATTTTCACTAAAGCAGTTTTTTTTAGAAATTGAAATGATGCATGTTAAATTAGACAGTGAAGGATAAACTGGCGTTTTTCTATATTTCCGCCTTTCGTATACGAGAGAATGATTAGAATCTCTGACTAATGGATTTTCTCAGCATACTTTTTTTGAGTTAACTATTCCAAGAGTCATGTATTTCTAAATACAGTGTTAAAGTGCTGACTTTCTTCGCTACATCTAGATTTATTTCACCAGAGAAGGTAGTTGTCTGTATGTATTTATAAAAGCTATACACCAAGTTCACGAAGGCTTTTTTACATTTCCTTCTATTTCAAGTTCCTTTCAAATTTGCCCTTATAAAAATGATATTCTAAAAGGCATGGGTTATGTCATCAAAAACAAAGTCTTTGAAAGAGGACTAAGGGTCATACATCATTCATGTATCTGGAAGCTTTGAAGACTCGGGTAGAAGGCTCAGAAGTATTCGAGTCAGTTTGCCACTCTCAGACATTCAAGTTTATTTAGGTCACAGCCTAATACGTAGTCAAAAGCCCTTGTATCTGTGCTTTTGTGCAAAAACCTCTCTTGAAGGCCTTGTCTTCAGCTAATAGCTCCCACTTTCATCTTCTGACCACAAGAGCCCCCACCTCTCCTGGGGCCAGTAGCCAGCTTATATCCTAACCTCTGACTTCTCCATCTGCCTGCTTTCCAGTGGGTTCTGTTTAAGGTTTCATCCTTTTTATTTCAGCAGCCCAGTCTCTAGGCCTTTCATGATCTTGGCCCTCTGCCTACCCACCTTTCCAGGTAGAAAACTCCAGAGCAGAGTTTCTGCATTTGGGTATACTATATCCCAGAAGGCTTTAAAGTAACACTGGAAATGTGGGTAACCCATGGACCAGATTTGCACATAAGCATTATTTTGTTTGGCCCACATGGCGTTTTCAAGATCTAGAAATTTTCCATAATATTAATATAAATTCTTGGCTTCTCTTGAAATGCCAAGAGACTTGGCAACCCTGAGCCATATTCCCATAATCAGCTGGAGCTGTGTACAGGCTGCCCCCTTTAGAAGGGGCACATGCTCTCCAGTTTGCCGAAACCACCACCATGCCCTAGATACAACGTTCTGGCTCAGGAAGTGTTTGGATCTGTGCCCTGGTCTATGGGAATGAGACCTACTGATTCCTTCCAAGAAGTCTTAGCAGTGAGGGTTTATTTCCTCACCTGCCTCTTTTTCTATAACCATATGGTTTCTCTTCTGGAATTAAAAGACCTATTACTGGGAATGAAATGGAGAGTAAGACGTATTTGAATATGCAAAGTGCATAATATGTTGGGAGAAGGAGAAAGGAAATTGCAAAAAGTAGTCACAAAGTCAATAGAGCAAGAAATAATTTAACAAATAGAGAAAGGGAAGGCTACATATGTCAGCTGAAACTAATCAACTGTTGTCAAAGCCATGTCTGAAGATTTTGTAGTTTCAATGAAACTGTTACATTATCTAGTTACAGTTTCCAGGACTTGAAACTTGTAATTTGTTAGAATGTTTAATTTTAGTGCTTCATAATGTTAGCCAGCATTGGCTAAGAGACTGCTGCCGCGCCAGGCGCTTTGCACAAGCTCTGTCTAATCCTCCTAGAAGCCTGGAAAGAAGGTGGTTATGGTAGCCCCAATTCACAGAGGAGAGAAATGAGGCTTAATTTGCTAGTAAGGGGACAAGGTGAGATTGTAACTAGTCTAGTTTGATTTTGAAGTTGATGTTATTCTGAGTAAACCTCACTGCCTGTCTTAGTCAGTTTCCATCATATTCCTAGTGTATTTTGTTGTGATTAGACAGGCCTGAGACTCAGTCGTCTTATCTAGAAGACTTATCTAGGATATGTAATGCCTGCTTTTCCTGCCTGGCAGGATCTTGGGGTGTTAATTAAGATGATGTATGGGGAAGTGCTGGGTAAATGATAAAACACTAAATAACTGGAAGAGGGAGTACAGTTCCCCTTTCCCACATCCGGTCACTCAATGTGAAGCCATGTTCATCCAACAGCCCCATCATTTCTGTGGCCAGGGAGCTTAATAGCAACAATTCAAACTACCATAGATTGGAGAAGAGGATATTGAAATATGACCCTTTAGAAGGCAGAGGTTATGGTTTCGTTATAAATTTAATCTTTACATTTGGAAGGAAGAAGCGCCAAGGTGTGCTGTACCTTTCAACATTAAATTGTAGGAACAGCATTAGGCAGAGTTTCAATTCTTTGTAATCAGGGTCATCACTGTGTGACCTTGGACAACTTGTAGAATTTTCTGTAGTTCATCTTCCTCATCTGAAAGATGAGACAGTTTATATAAATCATTTCCGAATTCTGAGCTCTGATTTTTCCATAGTTATCAACTTAGGTGACATTGAGCTGTGTGCCTGTTTTGTTAGTTTCTTAATTTTTTGTGATGAATATTTATTAAGGTCTTTAGCCTTGTGAGGAATACTTTCAAAGGTTTCAATTGTTCTTTTCAACATCCCCTCCCCATCTCCCCAAAAGACAGACATACATGCATATTTTCTTTTTCAGGCTCTTGGGTTTATGAATTCTTTGTTAGCACACACTTTATTTCTTTTTAATTTTGTGCTTCTGAGTCTTAAATGTCATTTAAGAAGTGAAAGAGAAGCCTGTTGAGGATATCCTAGCCAGAAGGCAGCCGCCACGGCAACAATGGGGGTGCCCTATCCTCGGATTGTTTCCAGGCGGGGAGCTTTGTCCCTTGGGATTTGAAGGGCCTGGTGCCAAGCTTGGGTGTCACCCGATAGCTTTGTTTCTCCTCATTCAGGTAATCTACTTCCTAACTTCAGATTTTTGAATGCAAAGCATTGAGAGCTTTTCATTTGTGATTGTTCCATAAGACAATGAGCAGTGTGAATTTGGAAGAGGAATTAGGCCATTACTTGGCTGACTGATGTGAATGATCAGCTATTCAGAGCTTAGATTACTAGCTGCAGATGTGAAAGGATCATTTTCTGTCATTTGCTGAGACAGTTAACTTCCTCCAAAATGTGGCCAGTGCTATTATTAAAGATAATGCACCATGCTGTTTAAAATGCAAGTCACTGCAGAGTTCATTTTGAAAACAGAAATTTGAGTATCTTGGTTTACCTGTGGAGTGGGAAGAGGAACAGAAATCTGAACAAATTGCTGATTCCCTGGCTACTTGTGAAATTGTGACCTCCATCTATTTGGAGATCTAACCTTGCTTTTTACACACTATCCCCGCCCCCCTGCCCCCACACTTTGTTTTCTGGATGAATGTTAATGAGGAACTGGAATCGAATATGCTTTCTGGAAGCTTATTTCCTAATAAAGCCACTTCCTTACGAGGCACCTCCCCTGTTTCTTCCAGGGATGTCATTTGCTGCTTATATTGAAGCTGGAGAAGTGTGCCTGGTTATGGAATTTGCATATTTCCTGTAACAATAATTGTCAGTGTGTTGCTACTAACTTAGCTTCTGACTTTATAGAATTTTAGTTCATTTGTGTTTGTACATAATTTGAAGCAAATGATGAGAAATTAATGGTACCTTTTTATGTGTGAAGATGAGAAGTTCTTCAGTGTTTTAGATTATATTCCCCTTAAAATTTGATGAATTTAAAAAAATTTTGTCCCCCCCTTACTGCTCATCTTCCCTATGTGGAGACCAAGGCTCTTGGCCCCATAAGGGTTCATTGAAAAATCACTGACATGAGGAAGATTGATGAATTAGAGAAAAAGGCGTACAAATTTTTATTTAATGTCTGTGCACAGGAGCCTTCAGAATAAAGACCCAAATTACAGAAGAAATTGTCCATTTTTATGCTTAGGTTCAATAAATTATGGACAGCCATGTAGAAATACGATTGGACAAAAAGGGTATGATCTAATGCTAATAGTCTGAGCGGGGAAACCCAGCAAGGCCTGTCTGGTTGAATTCTTCTTGGCCTCTCCGAGCAGCATTTCTTCCTTCTGGGTGTGGGGCAGGGCCCTCTCTGGAATGGGGGTTTTATGACCTACAGTCAAACAAGGTAGATCAGATAATTTCTTAATGGCCAGTTTTCACACAGAATAATTTTAGATTTCATGGCTAGCTTTTGGGAAAAGGGGCTCTGGCTTTTATGACCTTCCTTGGGGAAAAGGGGTTCTAATTTCTATGGTTAGCCTCAGGGAAGAAAGGGACTGAGAGGAAGGAGGACAGGATTAGGCCAGAGAAAACCTTTGCTTCTGAGGCCTTCATCTTGGGGTGCTGTTTTCTGAGCACCATTGCCTATCTGGCAGAGATTAAGGGGTATTTACAGCTCCTATATTTTACCAAAGCAGTTAAATTATGAAAGTGTTACAGCTTGGGAATTAAACCGTCATCAGTCATTGAATTATATAATCATATTTAGCCATATCTCCTTATTTACTTAAAACCTTAAGAAGATTTAGATTAACAACATTTCAGTTTTCCTTTCGATTGAATAATAGAGCAAAATATAACTGTAAAAGTTTGGGGACAGATCTGAAAGCTTGGGCAGACCTGGCAGGATACCATAGGAATGGTGGTTTGTTACGATTTCTGCTCTGTGGGGGTGAGGACAGTGGGGAAGACAGATTGCGTATTTGTAGGTGGTTGCTGAAAAGCAAACTTTTAGAAGGAAAGCTGTAGAGTCATTTATGAAAAACCAGTGAACAACAACAACAAAAGATTTTCCTCTTTACAACTACACATGCCAGGGCTGATAAATGAGCATAAGTTAGCCTATTAAGCCTGCCATGTAAGAAACCCCAAGGAAAGGCCTGGCCAGCCTCCATCAGTGCCTGTAACAAATAATAGCACGATGGAGTCATTTGTACCTACACACCAATCTCTGGGCCAATCCTATGGGAGGCACAAAGATGAATAGTACTGAGTTCTTTGGGTCTTGTCAATTTCATGAGGTAGAAAGATACCTATGTAATTATAATATTAATACAAGGTGGTCTGTGGCAGCCCCTGGAAGAAACATAAAATTGATGAGAAGTACAGATGAGGGAGAAATTCTCTGAGGGTAATTGGGAAAAGAGCTGGGAGAGTGTTTTTTTTTGAAAGTAGTTTTAAAAAGGCCTTGAAGAAAGTGGGAGAGTATTAAAAATATTCAGGGGTCCCATCATTATAACACTTTTTCCTTTGTAATTTCCTTTCCTTTCCCTTTCCTTCTTTTGAGATAGGTTCTCAGTCTGTCACCCTGGCCGGAACCTCAAACTCCTAAACTGTGGACTCAAGCAATCCTCCCTCCTTAGCCTCCAGAGTAGCCAGGACTACAGGCATGTGCCACCACGCCCAGCTAATTTTTAAAAATTTTTTGGCAGAGATGAGGGTCTTGCTATGTTGTCTAGGCTGGTCTTGAACCTCTGGCTTCAAGCTTTAGCCTCCTAAAGCACTGGGATTACAGGCATGAGCTACCATGCCTGGCCCATCGTAACACTTTCATTCATTATATGGTACATATTAAATTTGCTTGATTAAGAAGTATTGCTCTTGTTGCCAAAACTTTGAGCCTTTCAGTATTAAAATACCTGGTGCAAAAATTGTTTCTTGAGGGTATGGGATGTGCAAAAGTTCTAGACATTACAATGCTGTGGCCCTCCAAATCTCAACCCTACCTGACAAAATCTTTTTCCTTAGTATTTAATTTCTCTTGTTAGGAAGAATTTAAATTTAGGTTTTTTTTCTTTAGGGAAGCAATAGTGGAAAGATCGAGAAACACTGCTTTAAATAATTTATTACCTCTCATGTTTACATAATAAATGGCACTTTATTTAAAAGATCGCTAAGTTTATGGTAAACATAGTGTGGTTTCATATATAAAACGTGGCCTATTCCCCTTCTTTAATATCATTTTAATTATTGCCAAACATTTGATGTAATACAAATTTTATTGAATAAAAATAATGCCCTGGTGAATGCTATATGAAAGATTCTACAAAGACTATTGATAAAAGTAGTT
>NW_012153285.1:4321680-4396580 GCF_000956105.1 Propithecus coquereli | reverse complement strand
TTAAATATTTGAATGCTGTCTTTGTGGAGCCCTTTTGCTAGGTGCTAGGGATATATGGTAAATAAGACACTTTTCTTCCTCTTCCTCTCCTTTTTTCCTCTCCTCCCCCTCCCCCTGCCCCCCCTCCTCCTCCTCACTGAAGGTGGAAGCAGTAAGGGATTATGTGATTTCAGAAGACACAGTCTGATTTGTAAATTGCTGTAATGATCGCATATACATATTAGACTTATGTGTACCCAATTTAAGAAAAGACAGAATGTAATTCTTAGGTCATTTAATAGCTTAGCATAGCCGTGTAGGTGGAATCAATGATTGTGATGAAATAACCATATGCATAGTAACCTGTAAAGCTGTAGGACTCTCTCCTGCTGTTGTGATCTTCCAGGCCTTTCCTTGATACAGGTACTGCTTCACTTTCTAAAAGTATAATTTGCAGGGTAGTGCCAGATACAATTTCAGAATCTATTTGGCATCAGTTCATTTGAAAATTATTGACAAAGATTCTCTCTTGAAAATGAGCCTGGGATGTTTCTACATCCAACCAAGATGAAGTAACAGTAACAGATGGGATGTATTATCCCCCCTGAAACAAAGCGAGGAAACTAAATATCTAAACAATGGCTTTGGGGACAGTGGGCATCAGGTAACAAAAGACAGTCATCTCTGAAAGATGGAAAACAATTGGGTTGAGCCCTATGATCACCCTGGCTTTGGGAGAGGGGGAACCCAGTGCAAGGAGACCAAGAAGGCTAGATTTCATAGAAGAGCATACTGAAGAAGAAATAGCTGCAGAGAGAGAGAGAGAGAGAGTGTTCCCCTCAGGTATTCAGCAGAGTTCTGATCAGCACATTCATGTAGGACACTAGCTGGAGAAGAAGCCATCAGAAAGGATTGGAGGGAACAGTGCCCAGTGCTTACACAGAGCCAAGAACAGTGCCTATTCCCATCAGCCAGACTGGAAAACCTCATTTATGGGTCTTGCCTTAAATAGTGAGGAATAATTAGCTATAGATTAAACACTCTCTGGTCCCTCCTAACAAACCTTTAAAGGAAAACCTGAAAGGATCAGGCTCTTTCCAAGAAAATTAACTGTGTCCCAGAACAAAGCTGAAGAATATGTGCAGGTATACAAAACTATCCAGTACCCAGTTATGTAAAATTCAGTGTCTGGTATCCAATCAAAGGTTACAAGGCATGCAGAGAAGCAGGAAAATAGAACTCAGTTGTTGACTTTTCACTTGACAGCCCATCCACAGGCCCAGAGATCTGTAATAACATGGGTACTTTGGATGGAAAAGTCTTTAACTTCCCGCTGATATCTAGAAGGTTGGATTCTTACAGCTTGAAATCCTAGTGATCCAAGGAATCCACTCCAAATGTAATAAATTAGCCCTTGGATGTTGGGTCCTAAGGAGTCATCTTCTTTTCTCACTGCTAATAAAACCTTAGAACTTTTGCCACCACAGTGTTTAAAGTCTGATCTGATTCTTGGGCTTTGTGCCATGACAACGAGTTTCTGTTTATTATCTCAGAGATGATCCTGTCTGGATGTGTCTGAATTATAGTTTGTCCCATTTCTGCCATCCTCAACTGCAGATCCAATAGTTTCTTGGACATTCTGTCTAATTTCCTTGCCAATTTCCAACTTAAAAAATCACCAGGGCCAGGTATGGTGGTTCAAGCCTGTAATCCCAGTAGTTTGGGAGACCAAGGCAGAAGGATCACTCATGACCAGCCTGGGCAACATAGTGAGATGCCATCTCTACAAAAAAAATAAGAAAAAATTGGCCAGAAATGTGGAGCACACCTGTAGTCCCTGCTACTCAGGAGCTGAGGCAGGAGGATCCCTTGAGCAAAGGAGTTTGAGGTTGCCAGTGATCTGTGATGGCACATTGTACTCTCGGCCAGGCAACAAACTGAGACTCTCTCTCTCAAAAAAAAAAAAAAAAGTCACCAGTGTCTGCTTCTTGGAGTAGTGCTTTACATGAAGAGTAAGTAGGCTTTAGGGAAGGTTACCAACAGTCCTGGTTTGCCAGAAACCAAGAAGGCAAGACTTTCAGTGCTAAAACTGGGATAGCCCTGGGCAAGCTGGGACAGCTGGTCACCCTAGCTTTAGGCCTACTTATTCTTCTGGGGACTAGGACTAGGATCTTATTTATCATGTGGGGAAATTCTGCAAGTGCATCCCAACACTGTTACTTTTGTTGACCTTTCTTTTATACTTGACTCTGGACAGTGGCTGGTTTAGAGGAAGCTACATTAGTTCAACATATGTTTAATCCCTGAAGTTTATGCAGAGCCTACCGTGTGGATGAGGGTCAGGATGGGAGGAACCATCTCTCGACCACTGTAAGAAAATTTTGGTCTGTCCTCCCTCCTCTTTCCCAAAACACACATACTTCCTAAATTTTTATTTTAATTTTTTTTTTATTTTGCATCATTTTGCCTTTCAGAAAAGAGGAAGACAAACATTTACCTATTTCTGGTGGATACAGAGTAATTTAGGAGGCACATTCTCTCTCTCGATCTCTGGTAGGTAAAAGTAAAGCTTCGATGGTGATACTTGTGATTTCATGGCTATTCCTTGAATGAGTCTACCTAAAAAGAAAGTGGGTCATTGGAATATTTTTATAGGTCTTGCAGTATGCCAGACTTTCACAGGTTGTTACCAAACTCATTTACTCCTCATAACACTGAGTGGTTAAATGCTAAACTATCTCATTTTTAGGTAGAGAAACTCAGCTGTGAGCAACTTGCCAAGGTCACACCTACACCCCCCCCCCCCGCCCCAGCCTGAAGAAATAAAAAGGGGAAGGGGCTAAGGCAAAACGGGTGAAGCTTATGGAGGGTGATACACTTGGGATGCATTACTTTTCAGCATTAAACTTTAAGATTTTCTAGAATCTATAGCATTCCTGGGTTGCAGCATACCAGAGTCACTTTTAAGAAAAATCCAGGTGGGGCAGCCATCCACTGGGGTGAAAGTTGCCGGAGCTATCTAGTTTTTCCAGAAGTCTGTTAGTTCTACATAGTCTACACTTGTCAGAGTATAACACTAAAATGTCTCAGCTTTTTTAAAACATCGATCTACTTTATTTTTTCAAAATACAAAAATCAATCTTACTTGTATATGTGAACAACAAACAGTAAATGATATCTTGTTTGTTTTTTCAGTTTTCTTGTTTGCTGCCCAGATTTTAATCAAAAGTCCTTTTGGAGCAAATAGCATCTGTGGAAGTTAGTTTCAGTGACGTGCAGCCTGTGCATTTCTGTAATGCTCTGTGAACTTTGTCTGTGTTCCTCATCCCTACACCGACCTGCTCCTCCCAATACGGCTTTCAGCGCACTTGACTCTGGAACCACCCCCTTGGCTTGTAGAGAGAGACAGTAGAAAGGAATAGCCTCCCCTCCCCTTGTGTTTATGGTGGAGGAGATGGTGAGGATGTTGTTCCTTTATCAATAGTCTTCCCCATAGGAAGACCGCTGGGAAGAGACATTTTCCTCCTGATCCAACTCAAAAATTTTCCTGTAGAACTGGCAACCTTGGCCTTTGGATGTTGGAAAGTTTGGGCAGTGACCACAGTTCCCTATCTGCTGTGGCCAACAGGAAACAGAGAGCTACATTTGAGGCTTCACTTTAATAAGTGTCTGAGCTGTGGTCAGCATATGGGAATTTAAATTCCTCACATCCTTGATCTTTCCTTTTATTCCTTTTTCCATGATCTTGAATTTTACATACTTGTTTTGTAACATTGTGTTGTATGCATTTGTTAAAAAACTTTCGCTTCCTCATAGGATTAAAGCAAGGTGTAGATTGTCTTCTCAACTTTTTATTAAAATAAATATTTCAAACATACAGAAATGTTGAAAGAATAATTCAATGATTACCTGAATATCTTTCAACTAGATTCACAAGTCATTAACATTTTGCTAGTTTGCTTTATCTCCCTAAATATCCATTTTTTTCCGTGAATTCCTTAAAAATATCTCTCCCTTAAATATTTCAGTTTGAATCACCTAGGAGCAAGCACATTCTTCTGCATAAAAACAAAACCATTATTACCACCAAGAAGCTTCTCATTGATTCAAATGTGTTTAGCATATGGTCCACATTTACATTCCCCCACCATCCCAGAAATGTCATTTTTGGTCATTTTGTTATTAGGTTGATCTTTTGCAGAAACCAAACTAGTTGTCTACAGAATATCATAATGTTGTAGGTCTTTGTAGTTTCCTCGTGATGTTGTTTAGCCTGATTCTCTGTTCCCTTTATTTCCCACGCACTGGAATGTGTGCCGAAAGGCTTGCTAGATTGGGCAGAATACGTAGGTGATGCCGTACACTTCAAATTGCATCACGTTGGGAGATGTATTCCACTCATGATGTTGGGTTGTTCCACTCAAAGCATCCATGTTTGATCACTTAGCTAAGGTGGCAATCACCATATCTTCCCTTTTAAAGGTATATTTATCTCCATAAAATTAGCAAGTAATCTGTGAAGTGATACTTTGATACCATGTGAATACCTTTTTGACAATAACCTTTCACCTAAGGGTGTTAGATCATCTGTGGATGATCTTTGCCCAAACCAGTTGTATCTTTGGGAATTGTAAAATGATTGTTTTTCAATTATCAATCCTTCTGTATACTTCGTGGCATTTTTCTGTAAAGAAGGACTTACGATGTCTTAGTTTAGGCTGCTATAACAGTGTCATAGGTTGGGTGGCCTATAAATGACAAATTTATTTTTCTCAGTTCTGGAGGCTATAAGGCAGATCAGGGTGCCAGCGTGGTCAGATCTGATTGAGTTCCTTCTTGGTGGCTTCAGACTGCCACCTCCTCATGGTAGCCTCACATGTGGGAAAAAGAGCTAAAGAGCTCTCTGGGGTCTCCCTTATAAGGGCACTAATCCCATTCTTGAGGGCTCCACCTTCATGACCTAATCACCTTCCAAAGCCCCCGCTTCCTCATAACATCCCATCAAGGGTTAGGACTTCAACATAAGAATTTTGGCAGTGACACAAACATGAAGTCCATAGCACTTTACTAACTGGGAAAAAGCTGCAGTTCTTCCTTTAAGAGATACAGTCAATGTTTAATTTCTTTCCTTTAGCTATCAATTTTCAGAATAAATAGCTAGTATGATAGTCACCTCCAATGGTGGCAGTTTAGTTTGTTTTAATTCCTTTTTAACTATCACTATGGATTTAGGGACTTTTTTTTCCTTTATGTTAAAATCCACTTGTTTGGTTTTGATACTGAAATTATCTCAGCTATAACTAGGTATAGCTGCAAACATAGTTCTGTGTCCCTCTAAAATCCTCTATTATCTTTGGGTGCTGCATTGCCCAACAAGCCACCTCTGATTCACCTTATGCTTTCGCTGTCTCATACCTGGAACCAGCCATTGTACCAAGAATTTGCTATTGTGCCCAGTGGTTTCTTTCAGTGGCGAATGGTATTTGGAAACCAAGACCTGGATGCTGAGAATGCTCACGTCCTGGGGTGCCCTTGCTTCCAGGCCCTTTGAGTGGACAGAGTGACAGACTATATGTATTTCAACAATTGAGTTCATATTGATATTTCCAATTCAAATTTAACATTGCAAAGTTTTTCTTCTATTTATATTTATAGCCTTACATTAAAGACCATGGCTCTTAATAAATAACATTGATATTTTCTGTATCCTAATAATATATGTAAAATAGTTTCAAATCTTCAATACCAATATTTCTACTAACAGTAAAATTGCTGAGTGAATTTTAAGATTTTTTTCCCATTTTTTTCTCTTTAAATTTTGTCGCATAGTTGTTTAAGTCACTTGCATTGTTTGATTACTAACTTGTATTGTTAGATTACCAATTTGATATACAAATATTCAGTTTGTTTGCAATTATAGGGTGTACTTTTTAAAATTTTTGATTTAATTTTCAGAAGTCAAAATTATTTTTATAAAATAGAATATACATACTACTTAGAAAAGTCTAGGTTCCATTCGTATCTCCATCCCATCCCTCTCACATATGACCCGTATAGGTATTTGTTTTTATTAGTTTCCAGTTTATTCTTTCAATGTTTTTATTTGATATATATGTCAAATATATGTATTTTTATTTTCCTATACAATGCTGCTTTTTTCATTTATTATATCCCATAGAGACCATAATAATGTTACAGATTTACAAAAAAAAAAAAAACCCACATAAAAAATTCTGTTCGTGAAATGTTCATTTAAAATCTGTTAACCAGAGGTTGAATCTGAGTTTTAAAATAAAGTTTAAAATTTGTCCATGCAAAGCTGGAGGCCAAAAAGAAAAAGAAAAGAAAGAAGAAAGAAAGTTTGAAAGTATAAATTGTCAGTAAATCTTTTAATTTTTTTTTTTTTTTCACTTTTAGATATGGGGCCTCATTATGTTACCCAGACTAGATTCAAAGTCCTGGGCTCAAGCAATCTTCCCATCCCAGCCTGCCAAGTAGTCAGTAAATCTTTAACTACAAAAACACATACATTAAATTTTGAAATGTCCATGCAGCTTTAGAGTTTGGAGCTAATTTTAAAAATTGTCAGATATTTGTTTAGTTACTCTATAAATTGCTATTTTTAATTTTTAGAAATCTGTGAAGGTGTTTTAGAGCAGTTGTGTTTAACAGGCACCTTTGGGTTAGAGTTGCAATCTGTTTATGGAGAGGCATGGGTGCTATTTTAAGTTTTTTACCTTGCTTAGTTATAGAAACAAGCATACGAGTGAAAATACTTCCCTGGAAACTAATGCATTCGATCTTAGACTTAGTGTGTTTTATCACCTTAAAACTTCCCATTCTCTGGGAGGGGAGAGTATTTTAAGTACTTTGGGTTTCATAGTCCTTACTAGTGGCCACCAATAACCACTTAAGTGCCAGATCTAGTGGACACTTGAGCTTTTCCTAGCACCTGACACTTTCCCTTCTTACAACCTCACCCCCTTGGCTTCTGTGATACCAATAGACCCCTATTTTCCTTCTGGGTCTGAAAGCTTCCCAGCTTCCTGTTCTGCAGTATATGGTAGTAGCTGAAATAGGCATTGGAATCACATGGGGATCTAAGCCTGGCTTTACCACTCATTGGCTATCTGACCCCAGGTTAGTCAGTTTCTGAATTCAATTTTTATAAAATGGGACAAGTAATACCTGCCCTATTTACTTTGCTGTTGGGAGGCTCAAATGAGATAATGTACAATTAAAGCATAAAGTATTTACAAGTATTATTTTAGTCATTTTTCTTTCTAATAAAAGTGTCTTACAGTTACTAATTTGGAATATAGATAGTATACAATTATCTTTGATATAAAAGTAGTTGCCCGAGGTGGTCTTTTACCTTCCAGGTTGGATGTGGGAGCAGGCTGAATGCATGTACCCCACTGTGTGGCAGCCACTTCCACTTTGGGAAACAAGCCTCCTGTGTATTTCCTGCCTTCCCCCACCTCCCCTTACCATTTCTGTTTTGTTGCCAACTATTTCCTAACAGGAGTCCCATGTGTGGCAGACTCTCAGCTACTGTTGCTCAGACTCCTCCCCCTGCAGCTCCAGACCCGCCAGTGCTCTTATCTCAGCCTTTGCTGGAAATCCCCATTGCCCCAGGCAAGCTCCTGCCACTCCTGCTGACAGTTATTTTATGTTCTTGCCACAATAACTCCATGGGATCCCCTCCCCATCCCTAGTAGTCTTTTGAGCTTCTGACTCTGGCAGTACCAACCACCACCAGTGGCTTATAAACTAGGGGAATCACACTATTCTCTAGCTCAGTGGAATGAGGCTCAGGGTACAGGGGAATCCAGCCCCTGTCAAAATCAAAGGGACCATGTTTCATCTAGGCCTGTGCACCTTGGTTGTCATCAGTGAACCAAAAGTATCACCACCACTTGGAAGCTTCTCTCAGTTTCCACCTTAGGTCTACTGAGTCAGAATCTCTGAGAGTGGGGCCCAGAAATTGGTATTTTAGAAAGTCCTCTAGGTGATGGTTCAATAAAATTTTCAGTTAAGCCTATAAGTGGGTCTAAGTGGTGTTGATTTTGGTCAAATCATATATCAAGTTAATAAGTCAACTTATTCATGAACTTTTGGACCATAGCCCTTTCAGGAATGAATTAGTAAGTTAGAAAGTATTTTGAAAATGTAGGGTATAAGAATTTTATTTATTTACTGATTCATTTATACTTCATGTCAGGGCAGAAAGGATATGTCGCAACCAGCATACAAAAATATGTGCAATTTAGAAACGTAATTATATGAAAATTACCCTCATGATCCTTTTTATGAAGAAAAATTCTTCCTCCTGACTTCCTCTCTTATGCTCTGGTTCCGCTATTAAAATTCATTCTCAGCCATTGAGAGCCTATTTCTTACTATAGCCAGGATTCTGAAACAATGAGATCTATTTTAATCCCTAAACTGAAGTCCAGTAAGGAAGGTAAACAGTTACTTCACTGAGTTTCTGGAATTTCCAGTGATTTCTGAGACTTATGTAAGTCCTTCTGTATCCCAGGGTCATAGCTGGGAGTGGCGATTTGTTTTCCTTAGTTGCTAAATTTCTAAATATCTCTCTGTCTTCTTTTGGTAAGCTTCAGTAAATAGTTGTCTACATGAGTTTAACATTTATTCATAGAATACAGCTTTTTCATGAATCCTCAAAATAAACCTTGATTTGCTCAATAGATACTAAGACAAAGATATTCTGACCAGGCATAGTGGCTCACACCTGTAATCCCAGCACTTTGGGAGGCCAAGGCAGGAGGATCACTTGAGGCTAAGAGTTTGAGACTAGCCCAGGCAACCTAGCAAGGCCCTATCTCTACAAAAAAATTTTTTAAAAAATTAGCCAGGTGTGGCGGCATGCACCTGTAGTCCCAGCTACTTGGGAGACTGAGACAGGAGAATCACTTGAGCCCAGGAGTTTAAGGTTGCAGTGAGCTATGATGACGCCACTGCACTCCAGCCTGGTGACAGAGTGAGACCCTCTCTTAAAGATAAAAATGAAAAAACAAAGATATTTAGAGGATTAAATGTGCCTGACCAGTGGCACATTGATGTGTGTCCTTCACTGACTCTTTCTGATCATAATTGTCAAAAATTTGCTACTTGTTTTCTTTTACCCCTTAGCACAGGATGGTGTCTTAAGATCCTTGAGCTTGTGATAAGAATTTTAACTCCAAGCTACTATTTCTCCCCTGAAGTCAACAAACCTGTCATTCAGTAGGTATATGACTGCCTGTCATATATCAGGCACTATACTAGTCTCAGAGGAAACACAATCAAATAAGATTCTACCCCTGCCTTCGAGGTACTTACAATTTAATAATAATAGTACAATGTGCATGTATTGAAGAGTTGGGAGTTGTTAGACTTCTTAGCTTGCAATTTATTACAGAATATTAGAGTTACCCAGAAAATTTAAGGACAAATGGGTCTTGGGAATAGCTAGAATTAGGAACTCTGTTGAGACTTCCTTTATTTCTAATCTCTTCTCTTACATAATCTGCTTCATTTCTCCTTTCTGCCTCTGTCTCTCATCCCCCTCCCTCCCTCCACCACCATTTTCTTTCTTTCATTTTTCATTGAAGGGCCCTAATTGGCTCAACATGGATCACATGGCCATCCCTAGACCAATCAACTCTGGTCACGGAACAACAATACGAATGAGATGGGGGAGGGTAGGAGAGAAAGACAGTGTCTAGAAAAATAGGCAACTGCGCAGATAAAAACACGTCTCTGCCGGGTCTATGAACTTGACATTCATTCATCCTCTCGGTGTACACAGCAGCCCATTAACCTGCCCACACCACACAGCTAATAAGTGGCAGAGCTCACATACCAGTCCGTGTTTCTGGTGATTTCCGTCCGCGTGGGCGCCGCACTACTTAGTGGCTACGTTGCGGTATTTAAGGCTACAATAAAGAAGCGTGTGAAGGCCGGGCGCGGTGGCTCACGCCTGTAATCCTAGCTCTCTGGGAGGCCGAGGCGGGCGGGCGGAGCTTAGGAGTTCGAAACCAGCCTGAGCAAGAGCGAGACCCCGTCTCTACTAAAAATAGAAAGAAATTAATTGGACAACTAAACGTATATAGAAAAGATCAGCCGGGCATGGTGGCACATGCCTGTAGTCCCAGCTACTCGGGAGGCTGAGGCAGGAGGATGACACCACCGCCCTCTAGCCCCGGCAACACAGTGAGAATCTGTCTCAAAAAAAAAAAAAAAAGCATGTGAGAAAACAGCCCTAACCAAACTGAGTGTGGAAGTTCAGGGGATGTTTGGCAGACAAGAGGCGGGTCAGGTCATTGCGGGGTGGGGCGGGGGGAATCACGTTTGTGCTGCCGCAGTGCAGTGCTTTCCGTAGACCACAGACCGGCTGTTCACGACGGCTGAGGATGAGGGGTGTGAGGAGAGCACATGGGGGAGCTGAGGATGTGGGGAGGGCCCAGATCACGAGGCCCTCGCGTGGCGAGCTAAGGAGTTTAAATTTTATCCTGAGATCTTCAGAGTCCACTTGAAGAAATGTGATCGTGGTAGAGACATGGCCACATTCAGGGTTGAGGAAGGTCAGTCTGGCCACGCTGTGCAGGATTTACTGGGGAAGAGACAACAGGTTAGGAGTTGCAGGCGGTTGTGGCTGGAGGACGTGATGAGGGCCTGAATGAGGCATGGAATCGGCAACGTTAGTTGTGAGGTCGAAAGCGCAGGCTGAGAGGCCAGATTCAGGGAGAGTAAGAAGCTAGGAGGACAAGGGTGTTCCTTGGAAATCTTGGTCCACTAAGACAAGGAACGCCTGAAAGGAGGATTGTATTTGAGACAGGAGGTAGACAGGAGAAGTAAGAAGGCATGAGTACAGGTTTGGGCAGCTTGAATGTGTGCAAGATGCAAATGCAGATATTCTGAAAGCATTTGGAAATGCAGGCCAGACACCTCAGAGATCTGTACTGTAGATAGGATTTCGGCAGTGCTTCATGTTTACATCTTAAATGAAGCCTTGGGAATAGTGATGACCTCCCAGGGAAAGTTTGTTTGGGAGGAAAAAAAAAAGCACATTCGAAGCCACAACAGCACTTGAGGCTCACTTGCACACCCCCACATTAACGGTTCAGTTGGGGATAGGAAGTAGAGTTAATCAGATGTCCATTTTGTAGAGAACTGCCATATGTCAAATAGAGTTTATCAGGTATCAGAGTATTATTACCTTAGCAAGACAAGTACTGCTCATCTAGAACTATATGCCATGTAAATTAATTTTAGCTCTGAAAGAGGTTTACATTTTTTAGTAACTGGGGATGGGGGCAAGGTGGGAGGAGGTGGGGAGTTAGACTCAAAAGTGGGAAAAGAAGCCTTAAAAACTTCCCATTCAGTGCAGAGATCCTCAGAGTATTCCGGAGAGGTTATAAACCAGCTTTGGGACATTTCCAGTAAAGGGAATTCCTACTTTTCAAGTTAACTCATTGCATTGCTGGGTAGCTTTAAACTGATTTAATGTCAGCATTGCCTTTCTCTTACTTCCAGGTCCCCCTTTAACCTCTGGAATTTCCCTCCTTCCCAGTAGTCTTTCAAGGTTCGGAGAGAGCCACCCCGGCCCTCCTGGCTATGACTGTTAACAGAGCAAGCACTTGGTTATAAGGCAGAAGCCAGCCCTGGAGTTTAGATTTTTTTTTTTCAGGATATTATGGGGGTACAAACATTTTGGTTACATGTTATGACTTTGCCTCACCCAAGCCAGGATTTGAGGTGTGCCCTTCCCCCATACAATGCTCACTGCATCCATTAGTTGTGAGTTTACCCACCCCCAACCCCCCAACCCCCAATGAATATTACTACCATGTGAGCACCTTAGTGTTGATCAGTTAGTGCCAATTTGATGGCGAGTACCTGTGCTGCTTATTCTTCCATTCTTGTGATACCTCACTTAGGAGGATGGGCTCAAGCTCTATCCAGGATAATATAAGAGGTGCTAGATCACCATTGTTTTTTGTAATTGAGTAGTATTCCATTGTATACATATACCACATTTTATTAATCCACTCATGGATTGGAGGCACTTGGGTTGTAGCCACATCCTTGCAATAGTGAATTGTCTGCCGTAGACATTCAAGTGCAAGTGTCTTTATTATAGAATGTCTTTTGTTCCTTTGGGTAGATGCCTAGTAGTGCTATTGCTGGATCAAATGGTATTTCTATTTTTAGCTCTTTGAGGTATCTCCAAATTATTTTTGACGGGTTGTACTAATTTGCAGTCCCACCAGCAGTGTAAGAGTGTTCCTATCTCTCCACATCCTCACCAGCATGGAGTTCAGATTTAGATGCCACCTTGTGGTGCCCTAGGCCCTGGCTTACATTGGCCACTTCCATGCTAGAGATGTTTGGGGCTCACCTTGTATGTCCTGAGTTCGTTTTCTAGTAGAGATGCTTATAATTAAATAAAATTTTTTTAAATGTAGACTTATTTTCCTTGAAACCAAGGATGAGAAGCCCCAAACAAAATATTCGAAGCTTTAGGAAATAAATAGGCAGGCTTAGATCTCCTTTATTATTCCAGTCTCTTCCTTGGGACCTTATGGTGAAAAGGAGTTCGTTTGTTCATTCATTAAGCCAACATGTATTGAGTGCCAAAACCCTGCCATGTGATTTGAGATAGAAGGAAAACTACCAAAACCAACATACAACCTTGTGGAACACATGTGTTTTTGACTAATTGAAATATGTTGGTGGTCCCCCTTGTCCTTTTTATTTAAGGATGCATTGGGCATCTAATTTAAAATAGCGTACATTCAGTGCATTTGTCTTGTTCAAGGACATAGCGATGTCTCCTTGCACTTTCTAGCTTCCTGAGGGTAGAAATCACTTTCACTAAATTGGAACCCAGATTGGTTCTTCTGGGGCCTCAAGACCTAAATTGGCATGTTCTTTCCCTAGTAAATTAATGAGGTTTAGATTGTTAACTGAGCTTTGCCCTAGGCCTGAGGACAAAGTTAAAAATGTTTGATCAGATAACAACTGGTTTTCAAAGGGCTACCTGAACTATTGTTCAGTCTTTAGTCTGGAAACAAACTTTCTTTTGCAAGTTAACACAGAGGTGAAGATTTTCCAAAGCAGATTATTTTCAATTAAAAAAAGTACAATTTCATTTCAAAAAAGACAAAGGCTGGAGTAATGAGGGGGGACTTAATTATTGCTCTTAGTGTACATTTGCAGTAATACTGTGCTTGCCTTGGAAAAAGTATTATATTGGGGTGCTGAAACCGTGTGACATGTCACAAATTCCTTCTTGTGTCACTTGTGTTCCATTTATAGACTGTTGTGCAACTAATTGCAAGAGCATCATTCGTGTAAACACAATACATCATTTTAAATCTCAGTAGCTATGAGAAAATGCCAGAATGGCTCATCTAGCATATTTACCTAAATCGTACATATGATATCGATGGGGCCAATAAAATGAGGATAATGACAACAACTTTCTCATGTAAGGTTAAAAGCATTAACTAAATTATTAGATGTAAAACACGTTAAACAGTTCTGTTGTCCAACAGTCAGACAACAAGCCTGTGAGGAAAGTACTGTTAAATATCCCAATCTTACTGATGAGAAACAGAGGCACAGGGAAATAACTTGCCCAAAGTTATGCAGCTACCTGCTGGCTGATCCAGGATTCAAACCCAGGGAGTCTGGAGCAGAGTCTCTCTGCTCGTAACTGCTGTACCAACTGCTTCCCAAATTTCCAGCAGAGAAAAACCTGTCTGCCCCATGTTTTCTGCTCTGATGTATGTCCAGGCAGAGTGGCTTCTCCGGTATGAAGGATGATAGCATATTTTTAAGGATTTTCTAAAATAGGGATGCAGAGCTCCCAAGTTAGGTTTCAAAAACCCTCTTTACCACCAAATTCTCTCCTCCAGAACATTGTTCCACTTGTGTTGCTTTAAGGTTTAAAAGGAAACTATCAGAACCCTAGATAGTCCAGTATTTTCTTTATCCAACAACAAGAGCAAAGCCAAAATTGTGTCTGTGATTTTTGAGGAATCTGCCAATTCAAAAATTATGCATTTTATTTGATGTCCGTTGAGATTAGAATATTCTATCTTTTGATGTCATATTCCATTTTATTAGTTTTAGGTTTTTTAAAGTTTGTGTTTTTAAAGGACACATTTGAAATTGACTCACTTTGTTTAAAAAATTTTTTTTCTCTCATATTATTAATAGTATTGGTGAATATATCTGGTGAATAAAAAAAGGAAACTTTATCTTTAGAAAAGTAGTACGTTGCTTTTTTTTAAATCACCAACAGAAGCTAACAGCTATATACAAGTAATATTGTTCTAAACCTGCAAAAAGCATTTTTCTGCTTTATTTAATGAAAAACCTTAAAACTTAAAATCCTTTTTGGGTAGGCCTTTATTTTGATTTCACTTGGCCCCAACAGAGCAGCACTGGGGCCTTGTATGGGAATTGTCCCAGCATCTGACAGAGCACAGACTTCCTTATTAAAATAAGGAAGTTGGACATCGATGATATTAATGGTTTTGCCAAGAGGACTTGGAGGATAATTCAAAGGAAATACCCAAAGATGACTTTCTGTTACTATGTTAAAAGTTCATTTCTAATCAACCAATATGAAGAAGAAATCATTAATATTTATGTGGGGGAGATCTATGGGTAAGCACCTTATCTTCTTTTGATCTTTGATGTTTGTTTTTAATTCTCAGTTATTTAAATTATATTAGTGAGAGGGAGAGAAGCTAATGATGGCCCCCAAGTGCTAGCTGCAAAGTGCATCCACAGCTATTGTAACTAATAACAGCAACATGCATGTTAACTTCTACTCAAACCTGCATCTCTCTCTTTTGCTTTACCTGTTGATTATGTGTAACCAAATGAAATTATCAGTATTCAACTCTCTTTGATCTACAAAAACAATTTCAGAGACTTTAACCTAATAGTTAAGTTCAGGGATCACACGTTTTCTGTAAAGGTCCAGATAATAAATAATTTAGGCTTTGTGAGCCAGACAGTCTTTATCACAACTACTACTAACTCTGCCATTGTAGCGTGAAAGCCACCAGAGACAACGTGTAAATGAGTGAATGTGGCTATGTTCCAGCAAAATGTTGTTATGGATACTGAAATTTGAATTCATGTCAATTTCACATGTAATGAAATATTTTTTCCAACTACTTAACATGTAAAAACCGTTCTTAGCTTGCAGGCTGCACAAAACCAAGCAATGGTCCAGATATGGCTCACAGGCAATAGTTTGCCAACCCCTGGTTAAGTTGAACTAGGCTACCACTGCCTTTGAAATTTCTGGTTCCTGGAAACTTTCTGTTCACTGACCTAAAATCAATTTCATGATCTCATTCCCCAGAACTCCCCACCTCTTGTTTCACCTTCTCATCTCCCTTCACAATCAGCCGTGCCTCATCTGCTCATTCTGCCATTTTGGAAACCTGGGAGTCATCCTCTTTTCTCCCCTCTCCCCCATAACCCATGTCCCCCATAACCCACGTCCAGCAGGATTTACTAAGACTTCTCAGTTCATTTGCCGCCTCACATCCTCTCTTCCCTCCCACCCAGAGCCATCACTTGGCTCACGGCCTCTTTGTCACTCGGACTGTTGTAAGAGACCCTACCTGAGTTCTTTGCCTTTGTCATTTATCCTCTGTAACCCATCCTCCGTTAGACCACTGGTGTTCTTTTTCTAAAGTAAATGTGATCATATCAGTCCCTTGTGTAAATAATCTTAGATTTCCCCCATTGGGAAGAAATCCCATTGGCAGAGGGGACAAGGGACAAAGTAGCTCTTGAGTCTGTCCTAGACACAACAGGATAAAGTTCCTATAGAATTTCATGGTCTGGTTCTAATGTAGTACCTCACCGAGCCAATACTTAGGTCCCAGCCAACTCTTCCTTATAAACTTCACGTCACCCTGTACTTTCACAGGCTGTTCTGCTGCCTGGAGAGCCTTTCCTTGCCTTTTCTCTGAGTACTGATTCCCTCCTTCCTTCCATAAGACTGAGCTGAGACCATAGACGCCACCTCATCTGTGACACTTTCCCTGACTCTTTTGCAGACTTGTCTCCTCTGTAGTCTCACGTCACTTGTGACATACACCTCGAGTATGGCATCCGTCTGAGCAAATTGCATTGTGAGGAGGGCCAGTGGACTGAATGTTTGTGTCTCCCCCAAAAAGTATATGCAGTCCTCAGTGTAGTGGTATTAGGAAGTGAGACTTTAGGGAAGTGATTAGGTCATGAGGGTGGAGCCCTCATGAATGGGATTAGTGACCTTATAAAGGAGGCCCCAGAGAGCTACTCTGTCCCTTGTTCCTTCTGCCATATGAGGTTATAGTGAGAATACCACCATCTATGAACCAGAAAGAGGGCCCTCACTAGACACAGAATCTGCTGATCTTGAACTTCCCAGCCTTGAGAACTGTGAGGAATAAATTTCTGTCATTCATAAGCCACCCAATTTATGGTATTGTGTTATAAAGCCTGAACAGACTAAAAAGAAAAGTGTTCCTACTATAGATGACTGAGAGCAGGAACCTGTCCTGGATTTCTTGACTTATTCTTCTGGTTACATAATAAATGTGTTAAAAGTAATTATTTTAATGTATACTATGTATGCAATCATTTTCTGGGTTCACTCATGAAGTCACAGAGATCTGACTGCAGGGTTACAGATTCAGATACCCACGGGGCCAGGCTGGTCGCTTCAGTGGCAGAGGTGGACAGAGTGAGGTCTGGGGTGAACCAGCAAGGACGTGTCCTATCTCTTGTGGCAGGCTCCCCTCAGGGGCAGCTGATTGTTGTCACACAAGCACATGACAGGTGTCTAACCAGATGTATCAGTTTTCAAAAGAAATGGGAAAATTAAGGTTTTAATGTAAATATCCCAGTTTTTAAATATCAGCAATGAATTCTCCTCAAAACAAAAAAGACTTTGTGGGCAAAAATTTAAAAGTACCAACTTGTTTGCAGGCTGAATGTGGCCCTTGAGACTCCAGTTTGCAACCCCTGATTGGTCACATCTCTTCATTAGCCACAGACAGGGTCTGGGAGCAAAAAGGTGCAAGACCCTGGGGTGAGAGAAGGACCTTTCCCCAGCCTGTGTTTATTCTGCGTTTACCATGTTTCTTCCTCCACGAGATCGCACTTAGACTGCTCAGCCACGCTACCACACAAGTCACGAGATGGTACTTAGTCATCTTCCGAAACGTGAAAGCCAAACGCCACAGAGAATTCGTTTTATGTCTTCTTTTCTACTCCCTGTCATGGGCTGTTAACTGAATTGGCTGGGGTGACCTCCTGTCCCCCTCCTACCCGGAGGTGGCTGCAGCCATCTGGGAGATGCTATTATGCTTGATGGGTGGTCTGACTGGCCCAGCAGCTGATGGCTGTTATCAAAGGCCTAGGTTCCTGCTCAGAGCTGTGCTTTTGCAGTACCCCAAGAATGAGAGGTTATTCCTGGAACTAGCAATTAAGTTGTCTTTATGTTCCAGCCTATCTGGGTGGTCAGTAACCACTTCAGAAAACCACATGAAACATTGCCTTAGAGGTTACCTAGAAAAGAGAATTTTCATAATTGATAGCTGTATTTGTTCTCCAATAAATTATTCATTTCCCCCCTACAGCATTTTACTCTCTACTTCCCAATTATATATGAATCAGCAATATCTCACTTCACCGATGGCTCTTATAACCAGGTTATTCCTTAACCAGGTGATTACTGCCTGCTGAGCAGTGTTAACACTTAGTTTAAACCTTTTAGCCTAAGCTGTTCAGGCCTTTATATTTCCTTAAAAATAAAGCGAGACAACAATAACCAAAAAAAAAAAATTTCTCTCTTTGGTCTTTTTCTCTAGTCTGGGGACCTGAGCTTCTGAGTCCCAGGAGCCTGGGGGCCTAGAACTGGTGTATGTGGGCAGATCTGGGTGGGCATCTACACGTGGCCCATCTGTAACTGCGTGTGTACCTTCCTATGTACAGAGCACCGGAACGTATGTAGATTGAGAAGAGAGCTCAGAGGAGTGAGTGGGCTTGCTCAAGTTCCCTGTTCTGGGAAGTGTCATGCCAAGCCATTTGAAGGCTCCGGGTGCCTGGCCATGTGTTCATGATGCAGGCAGAGAGATGCTGATGGAGAGGGGAGGGAGGAGATTCTCCTCTAAGTGGCTGGATAACATCCCCGGGGCCCAACCGAAGAGGCAGCTAGCTTTGTATTTGATGCATTATTATCAAATAACACAGTGAGTGCTCACTATGTGCCAGACACCATTAAATACTGTTCATGCTGGAGTGTTTAATTCTCACAACTCTTCTGTGATGGAGAAGTGACTATTATTACCCTTATTTTAGGGGGAGAAAGTAACTTGCCCAAGAACACACAGCTAGAGCCTGTAAGTACCAGAGACCAAGTTTGAACCAGGTCTGTCTGACCGTTGTCCCTGTTTTCTGCCCTCTGCGGTATGCTGTGTACCTCGTGGTGGGGACGAGAGGGGACTGGCGTTCAGTGACTCGCCACCTGTCAGGTGTTTAGCACAGGGCGTGTCACATGAAAATCCTTCAAAAAATGTCAACTGTGACTGTCCTGTGTGGATTATCATTTGTAAATCTGTTGAAAACAGTTCTCCAGGCCAGTGGCCTTTGTGACAAGGGCTGACTATTTGAGAATTCTTGAGGTGCTTGCTTTGAGTTTAATAGTAGGGATCGTTTCTGGATCATATCATCAGATGAGTGTCCTTCGAGTCAGACTTATGAGCAGATGAGAAGGCAGATAGCTTGAAAATTTTAACAGTTGCATTTAAAAGCAGGACTTTTCTGCTGAAATGCAGATGAAGTTGATTGCAAAAAAAAAAAAATTGTGATTCAAGTATTTCACAAACTGAAGAAAAGTGTTTCCCAAGTGTATGATGATAACACAGAATGAACTGCTTGCTCTTTTCAAGTAGATTCTGCTATTCCTGTGATCTCACTGTCCCGTTCATGCCTGGTATTTAGGTCATAACTTCAAGCTGAATCTGATACACATATAGGATTTTTGACTTTCAAGTCCTTAAAGTTCCGTGTTTACCTATTTTTGCAAGAGGGGAAAAACCTAGGTGTTTTGGTTCAATTGGAGGTAGCTTAAAGTAGGTTAAAGTAGTACATAAATGAATTTAACTTTCTGTGTGTCTCTCCCAGGGCAGATGTGTCATATTCTTCTAAGAGTTGAAAGAACTGGGTATGAACCTTCCATATTGAAGGGACAGTAGCTGTCCTTCACCTTCGACCTCTAACATTTTCCTACCTCAATTTAATCCTCACTTCAGAAGAACCCAATTCTTTAATTTAGATGACTATAATTGCCTTCCCCCAACACACATGTATCTTAGTAAGTCATAGAATTCAATCCACAAAGTACAGCTAAGGAATTGAGATTTGCAGATGTTAAGTAACTTGGCCAAACTACAATGCCACTCGCTAGCTGTGACTTATCTTTAAAAGGGGGCTAACAGTGGTAGCTAGCTGATGGAGTTGACAAGAGGACAAAGTAAGTTAATTATTACATGCAAATGCTAACAGCTGTCTCTGGCACCCAGATACTTCTCAACAAATGTAAGATACTATTCTCCACATTTTGGAAGTAGCAGAGTTGATTTCTGTCTGATTCATTCATTCATTGACAAACGTTTGCTGAGCACCTGCTATGTGCTGCATTCTAGGGAGGTAGCTCCTGTTATTAACTACCATGCTTTATTACCTCCAGTTTAATGTCAAGGAAAATGTTTTCCCTCTTTGTGGAAATTGGAAAATAACGTGACCAAAGGTATGATGATTCATGGTCCACCATCTTTTTCTTTCTTTCTTTCTTTCTTTTTTTTTTGTTTTTGTCTTTATAATAAGCATCATGAGTAGGTATCGTTTAGACAAAGAATGTACACCTTTTAGTCTTTCCCGTTGATCTCAAGGAAGTGCTGACTTTTTGCTAGAGCATACCAACAAGAAGGGAGTGTAGCTACTGATATAACTGCTTACATTTAAGGAAATTATTGAATCTCTAAACAGCATGCTGCTCCTCAGCGTGGGAAACAAAGTTTTTCACAGTGACTTTTAGAAAGATTAAAGGTTTTATTTACATTTACTAAACAAAGTATTTGCCTTTGAAGAACAATATAAAATATTTAAGTTGATAGTCATCAAACTCGTTAAAGGCAAAATAAATTGAGAAGAATCAGGTCTTTCTATGAAAGCTCTGTAGAATATGGAATTTGAAATAATATAACGTGTGGGATAAGAGTTATATATTTTTAAAAGGCAGTGACTTTAAATTGATATTTAAATAATCAATATTTAAATTAATATTTTATCATCTGGATAATAATTGGATATCTTCCTAAACAGGCTTACTGCTGTCTTCCCACTAGATTGACATTTCTGACTTTTTGATATTTCATTGGTGTATTCACAAGCTGTATTCAACATGAATCGGCAAAGTAAGGTCACCAGTAATTGTTCTTTCACAGTTCTCTGGCTTTGAGTCATTGCAGTATAGACCTCTGAACCAAGCGCCGACAAGAATAGATGCCCAATAGGAAAATAAAACAACCTGAGAGCTGAAGCAGAAAGAGCTCAGAACTCAGAAGTGTGTTCCCAGCTCTGCTGCATTTAGCTGTGTGACCTTGTGCAAGTAAGTCGCCGTCTTCTAGGGCACAGTGTTTCTCATGCGTAAATAAAGTTTCTAAGACCTCTTGCTGAAGTTAGGTCAACTTCAGAGTTTAATAATCACAAAGAGAGACAAAAGACAAAGCACTTTAAAAGGACAGTGATTTGTGATTTATGTAATTATAGTAGCTTTGTTGACTGTTGGAAACAACAATGGCAGATGAGTCAGCCTGGCTTGCAGCTATTGGAGATCAGTAATGCTTTTTTAATTCAGAAAACAGAACAGCCTTCCTCCATCCCCTAAAAAAAAAACAAACAAACAAACAAAAAAAAACTCTGACTACAGCACAAGATTGGGTGCCAATGGTCAGGCTGATGCCAAGTTCTAGAAATACAGCTGGGATCCTATACAGGGGACAGTGTGGAGAGGATGGTTTTTGGGAACTGGTTTTCCCAGCTGAACCTCCACCCCAGCATTCCCTAGCGGAGGCACTCATTTGGAGACCATGGTGAAATAATGCCACTTTCCAGTGAACAATCCACCCCAAATATATTGCTCAGGAAGTCACTACCAGTGACTAAGAAGAGGCAGATGGCATTTTGAACCTCCTGCCTCTGCCTGGTTTGGTTCTCCAAGGGTAGACTTAACAGGGCTGCTCCAGACAGGTGCATGTTCTGTATTAGGAGCTTCAGCTCCAAACCTAGTGACTTGGCCTGAATTAAATGTGCACTTCTCTAGGGACACTTAGAATCTGAGCCAGCCATTCTTCCCCCATCTCTGGGCCCTCTCGCGGATCCCTCCAATAGCCAGAGAAGCAGGGAGAGAATTCCCCTTTCTCTTGGTCCTGGACTAGACCTTGCCTAGTCTGCCTGTTCTGTGCTTCCCCACGCAGTCCAGCTTGGCTGCCACACACTGTCCCCATGGTGCAATAGGAAAAGTCTGGGTTGGGGGTTAAGGCAGGCTCATTCTGAATCCCCGCTGTGCCCTTCCTGGCTGTGGAACTTGAGTAAGTTACTTAGCTCAGGCAGTAAATGTGGTAGTATTAACCGTCGTCATGCAGGTAACCTCATTGTGTCCACAAGAATTACATTTTATTCTCAAGCCATATGAAAACGTCTTTTCTGAGAGGAGAGAGGGTGAAGGTGGGGCAAGAAAATAGGTATTGAAGCCTCCTGCGCCCCACCCCTCAGCCATCAGAGTGTGTGACAAGCACCAGAACCCATGTGACCTCACAGAGCAGCCAGGATTCCCACCTCCTTACTCAAGTCCCTGGAACTATGATTTTTAAACTTTGTAAGCAGCAATCTACTTAAAAAAAAAAAAACTTACAAATAACCTGTAATATGTGAAATGAGTAAAAGTAGGCTTTTGTATTTAAAAACATGCCTGTTAAAATTTCTAACAAATGCAATAAGAATAATGAAGCAATTTTGATTAATACAGAAATTTGAAATCAGAGAAGTAGATGACTAATATCTTTTTCTTAGAACATGCAGATAAGTAATTGCAAATGGTAATTTTTTAAATAGTTCTTCTAATTACATGATACTAGTCAATTGAAGAGAATAGAAAGAAGACTTATGCCAAAGCTGCCCGAAATATATAGACTAGCATGTATTTATTCACATGAATAGATGGTAATGAATTTTTAAATTATTGCATTTTTTGAAAGTGCACATACATTTAAAAAATAAAGAAAATGTTAAAACGTCTGAAACACCTCTATAGAATCTGGCAGAAGATTGCTTGACACATTCTCCCTTGGATCTGGCGGCACCCAAATCTCAATTGGCTTTCCACTTCCTATTTGGTTGTGGCATGCATGTGTTGGCTTATGGAGATCAATACAGTTCTCAGTACAAAAGCTATGTGATGTAAAAACTGGTGAAATTTGAATAAAGTCTGTAGTCTGGGTGAGATTATTATATCTATATCAATTTCCTGATATTGTACTATGCTATATAAAATGTTACCTTTGGAGGAAGTTAGGTGAAGCCTGAATGGGACTTTGTACTATTTTTGCAACCTACTCTGAATCTACAATTATTACAGAATGAAAAAGTTAAAAAAAAAAAAGCCATTTGAACATGATAATCTTTTACTTAACTGTTAGGAGGCTGTGCAACCAGATTAATAGAGCAGTGTGCATACCTCACTTCCAGAGTGAATTTTCATTTAGCTTTCCTTGCCAGTGAGTTCTGTAAACTCCACACTCTGTCAGCTACTGTGACGCTGTTGAAGTTTTAGAAAGGAAACACAGCCAGTGGCAAATCAAGGAGAGCTCTCTTTCAGGAAATCTATTTTAACTGCTGCTTAATTACTTAATAAGAAAATGGTGCTGGAACCCAAGAGTTGAGTCTGCAGTCACCTGATACAGACAAAGTATGTGAATGATGTGGCATGTTTTTTAAGCATTCCTGTGCTTAAAACATTTAATAATTTGATCAAAGCATGTCAACAATAATATCATATGTGTCTTGGTGTCCAAATCAGGTGCCGATAGCCTGGTGTGACAATGCAGTGTGAAGACTTGTTCTACAGGAGAAATGATAAGGAGCTAAAAATACTTTTACAAGAGTAAACCTTTGATCCATTCACTTCCCTGGGTGTAAAGCAAAAATGAGCATGGCAGTGGTGAAATATGGTTCTCTGTTCCTTGGATTTTACAGTGGGCTGTAACTTACTGCCATGTGCTTTGAGAAGATTGACGGTGGTTTTGCTGTTCACCACGAGGAGAGGTGAAACAGAATTCCCTGAGCCAGCCTATCTGTCTTCATTGTAATTGCCAAAAAGTTCAGGCTCCAAATTAACCCGACAGAGTGATCGCCTCATGTGTCTTGACTGAAATGGATCTGTGGAGTTGGTCACATCGATCAGCCCTGTGAAGGTGAACTGGGCTCAGAACAACTTCTTTAGTAAATATCTTAATGGGCACTAATACGTTCCATTTTTTAAAAATCCATTTATTCAGGAACATAAGATACCAAGACCGTAAGGTCCTTTGCATTAAGTAGGGCTTTAGTTCCGCACCAGTTGTAGAGTCTGCCTTGGCCAACCCCTGACAGGGACTAAGCCCTCAGCTTTCCCAAAATCACTCTGACCAGCTTTTCTGGCTTCTTCTCCAGGGTTATCAACGCTGGAAAGAGCACACACAATGAAGACCAAGCCAGCTGTGAGGTGCTCACTGTGAAGAAGAAAGCAGGGGCCATTACCTCAACCCCAAACAGGAACTCGTCCAAGAGACGGTCTTCCCTTCCCAACGGGGAAGGACTGCAACTAAGGGAGAACTCGGTAAGACCCTCCTCTGTGCTTGGTTCTCAGGTGAGAAGAGCGACACACACTCTAGCCCCTCTGTAAAATGGGGGGGCTCAATTCGGGTCTGGAATGGAAGTGAGAAAAGCAGTGTCCCCACAGTTAGGGGGGTGGCCCTGTACTTAGGGTACCACGCATTCCAAGCTGAAGGTGGCACATGTATGAAGAGTTGGCATTTGTGTTTTTAACACTTAAAGTAAATGAAACACCCACACCATATATAGGTTTTGTTGTAAGAGTTGATATATTATAATGTTGGTGTTTTCAAAGAAGCTACTTCTTTGTGAGGAAATAGTCCAGGAGCCTCTCCGAGGGTAGAAATAACCATAACCATTGGCTTAGAAATCCGCGACTACTCTGCCCCGTCTTCTCCTTCCTGCCCACTCTAGTTGTCCATTTGGAGTCTGTGCCTGCTGCCCTTCCAAATTCATGTGTGTTTCAGTTGTCCCCAAACCAGTGCAGCCCATGGGTGGCCCCGCAGACTGAATGCCCTGTTGACAAACCACAAAGTATCTCTCTTCTCTCCAGTTTCTGGAGAATAAAGCAGACATACCCTCAGAAAGTTCTGAAGAAGCGCTCAGAAAAGGATAGGGAATAATCAATGCTCTGTCTATCAGTAGATAATGCAGTCCTATGGAGACGTGTCTACTGGGAAAATCGGGAGACATTGAACGGGATGACCCAAATACGACTATTCATGCTAATAATCTTGAGGATATTTTTGTATAGAAATTTGTATAGGATGTTAAAAGATCCAGAAATTTCTTCGTAGTCTAAGAAATAGTGTCTGATTGCATCTATGCTCAGGGATAATAAGTACTGATTTATTTTGTTAGTACTAGTTCAGTTTAGAGTTAGAAAACACAGTGACCTCTGAGGACTCCTCAATTGTACGTGTTCTCAAGGAAGGAAGCGTCGTTAGGCCGGTCCCAAAGAGCCGTCGTTCCTCTGAAGGAAGCGTCGTTAGGCCTGTCCCAAAGAGCCAGGTGTGGGGACTGGGATGGGCAGCGGAGAATGACAATGGCTAAGTGCACAGGCTCTGGAGCATCTCAGTGGCTTTGGGCAGTCTACCACTTAGTAGCTTTTTAATTTTTGAAAGTTATTTGTTCTTCGAACCTCAGTATTGTCTTCTATAAAAAGAACAAATAACAGTAGTAACTACCAAATGGTAGAAGGAGACTGCTTGGAAGTATGAAATCCAATAGTCCATGGAAAATGTTGAGCCAATATCATAATTAATAAATCCTTAATAAATGGTAGGGATTATCATCCTGAGGTCAGCCTCACTTCTGTCAATCTCTGTGGCTAATGCCCACGGAATTTTGTATGTTCATCCACTTATGAACTGGAGATTATACAATTTCTTTTATTCCTACTCAACAATTATTTTGAGGATTAAGTTATTATGGGAAAGGCCTTGGAAAATGTGAGGCCTTAATGATAATTGAATATGGGTGCCAGTGACTTAATGTTGCTCTTTCCCCTGGTGTTTCTCTCCTGCCACTAGGGATTTCTGTAAAAATAAGTCACCGTTGACATTTGGCCCAAGGCCACTTGGTGATGACATTTTTCCTTTTTGCCAAGTTCCTCCTAGAAATGGAGCCAGGGTAACTTTTTAACTTCCTGTGCTTAAGAACAGTGAAACCCGTGCGTAAGCACTTCAGGACGGAGCCAGGGCCCTCCCCCATGGTGGTTCCGAATCTCTGTGGGGTTCATCCTTCAGCGGGCAGCAACGGGGCGCTGCACAGTTGGACACACCCTGGCACCCTATTTCCTGCTCCCACAGGGGCTTCTCTTCTAGCTGCCTGACGGATTAGGCTTCTCGTTGAGTTTGAGGCAAGAGCTGTACTGCTTTTTCTCTCTTTTTTTTTAATTGTGGTAAAACATACATAAAATTTACCATTTTAATCAGTTTTAGGTATATAGTTCTTTGGCATGAAGTACATTCACATATTTGTGCAACCATCACCGTCCATCTCCAGAACATTTTCGTATCATATTCTCCAGCTGAAATTCTGTATTCATTAAACACTCACTCCCCATTCTTCCCTCCCCTCAGCCCTTGGCCACCACCAGTCTATTCTCTGTCTCTATGAATTGACCACTGTAGTATTTCATATAAATAGAATCATATTAATACAATATTTATCTTTTTGTGTCTGGCTTATTTCACCTAGCATAATGTCTTCAAGGTTTATCCATGTTGGGTGTGTCAGAATTTCCTTCCTTCTTAAGGCTGAATGATTTCCCATCTTACAGTATATACCACATTTTATTTATCATTCGTCTGTTAATGGACACTTGAATGGCTTACCTTTGGCTATTGTGAATAATGCTGTCATAAACATAGGTGTACAAATATCTCTTTGAGTTCCTGCTTCCATTCTTTTGGATATATACCTACAAGTGGAATTGCTGGGTCACATGGTAATTCATTTAATTTTTTGAGGAACTGCCACACTGGTTTCACAGTGGCTAAACCACTTTACATTCCTAACAACAGTGCAGAAGGGTTCCAATTTCTCCACATCCTTGGTAACACTTGCTGATTTCTGTTGTGGTTTTTTGGGTGGGGGGCATTGATAGTAGCCATCTAACGGGTGTGAAGTGGTATTTTATTGTAGTTTTGATTTGCGTTTCCCTAATGATTAATGATGTTGAGCATTTTTCCATGTGTTATTGGCCCTTTGTGTATGTTCTTTAGAGAAATATCTATTCAAGTCCTTTGCTCATTTTTAAATTGAGTTGTCTGTTTTATTGTTGTTGTTTGTGCTGCTTTTTAAGAACTTGAAAACCATAACCTAGTGTGGGAGATCAATTGCTGAGCACTGGTTGTGTACCAGAAACTAGATACTAAGGATTTGTCAGGGAATAAAACAGGCCACTTCCCTGCCCACAGGGAGCTTACATTCATGCAGGGGTTGGGGGAATTAAAATATATATTGTGCCGGATGATAAACACTGTGGAGAAAAAACAAAGTGGGGAAGCCGGAATATAGGAGGTTTGAGGTACCAGGTGGTTAGAGAAGGCATCACTGAGAAGATGACACTTGGGCAAGGACCTGAAAGTACAGCTATTTGGAGGAAGAGCATTTTAACATTTTGGGTAATTGCAAAAGCCCTGAGGCGGGAACAGGCCCATGTCTCAAGAATTAGTGAGGAGGCCCTTGCGGTTGGAGCAGTAACATGGTAAAGCCCCGATTGTGGGAAATGTTACCAAAAAGATCGCGGCAGTGGGATGAGGCAATCTGGCAGGACCTTGAAGGCTGTTTTCAGGACTTTGGTTTCTACTTTGAATGGACAATTTATTAGCAGAGGACACGGGGCAGCTGGTTAAAAGAGGCCAGTGATTTTTCCCATCTAGAAGGCATCCCCTTAACAGTAAAACTCAAACATATTAGCACTTAGGAAAGGGTAGTGAGAGTACAGGGCCTAGCGCAAGAAAACATCTGCAGAGGCAAGTGAGGTGGACTCTACCCCTTTTGCCATGAATCGGTTCCTTCACCTGCTAAACATATATTGAGCCGAGTCTGTGTGCTGAGCCCTGGGTGTGAGGAGATGAGCGCAGTGCAGTTCCAGTCCTAGTGCTGAACTGAGGGGGCAGAGTCATTAGCGGTACAACACAGATTTCAGAAACAGACAAAAATCTCAGGATGTGTGGAAGCCAAGCTCAGAGGGACCACTGGTGGTCTGGGGAACAATCAAGGAGGGAGATAGGTGAAGTCAGGAAAGGCTTCCTGGAGAAAGTGACATTCAAGCTGGGGTCTTGAAAAGTGAATAGGAGTGGTCTGAGCAAATAAGAGAAAAGGGAGTTTCTGATAGAAGGAACACATGTAGGCAAAGACAGGTTGGCATGCGAGCACAGGAGGCACGTCTTCTGGTGTTTTGGAGCACATGTGGTCACTTAGAGGGTGGTAAGACAGGAACAGCAAGCGGGCATCACACACAAAGGTCATCAAATGCCATAATAAGCTGGGATTTTAACCAAATGATTTTAGAAAAGGGCATGATGACTCAAGACAGTGACAGCAGTGGGGAGGCTGACTTGGGAAGGCTGAGACGCCAGTTAGGAAGCCCACACAGAAATCTGGGGGAGAAAGGAGGAGGGCTTAAAATAAGGTGCTGATTAGAACAAGGGACGGGCTCAGAAGAGATGGTGTGAGTGATGCAATTGAGATGACCAGATGACCAACCGCTTGGGGACGGGAGCAGTAGAGGTTGCCGGGCTTCAGCCACCAGGTGCTGCTCGGGGGAAAGTGGACCATTGGAAGGTAAGAGGTGGGCAGAGATGGTGACTTGAATTTTGGCTATACTGACTCTACTTTTCCAGGTGAAAGTGTTTTTAAGGAAATTAAAAATAAGGATTTGGTGCTCACAGAAATCCAGGGAGGTTTAGATTTCAGGAGTTACTAGTGCAAAGATTATAGTTGAAGCAATAGATGTGGTTTAGATCACCCAGAAAGTTTAGAAGTGAGAAGATAAGAATGCAGAATGGAAGCCTGATGACAATGGGGTTCCAGAAGCTCCAAGAGAATGGAGCTGTCAGGAGGGGAGGTAACTGTTCCATGGGCCACAGAGAAGTCAAGAAAGACAAGGCTGCAAAAAATGGGCAAATACTATTGTAAGCAAAAAATGGAACAATAGGTCAAACAGTGGCATCATCATTGCATCTGCAAACAGTTGACGGGCATGAAGGATGGCAACCTGAAGATGCAGGGGCTCCCTCTGGAGTCCCTGCGGTTCATTTCTCTTTCCTTTCTTGATCTCTCCATCCCCAGTAAACGTAATGAAGTCAAAATGTGTTTCCACAAGACTTGTTTCATGCATAATATCACCTTCATCTTTCTTAGAGATTGAAGAAAAACTAAATTTTTTTTTGTAAAATAACATGAAATTCACAAGAAAAGGAATGATCATAGGAATTTTTTGTTAGAAACATCAATGATACACTGAGGAATTAGAAGTGTGACTTTATACTTGATGACCTCTTTTATACTGAGTGGCACTACATAGCTGGGTAGCAGCAAGACGACTTTTTCTACTACAGATAATTATTAATTGGTGTAAAGATTTGAAGGCAACCTTAAGCCATCCCTCATGCCAATGTGTAGAGAGTTATTTTGTTCTATTAATACACATCTTTCAGCCAAAGAGGTCAACTAAAGCCTCCTATTTTAAAACAAACCTTTTAAAAAAATTGTTTGGGGAAAAAAAAAAAATAAAATCCGCCTCCCCCGGCCCCCAAGAAGCAATTAAGGAAAAAGTATCACTTCCTGTGTTTGGCTGAGCTCTGGACAGTGGCACCTTACTTATAAGAAAGAAAACACAAATTAATTTCAGTAAAGTAAAAAGTCAGGGGCTAAAGAAGCAATGTTTGAAAGAAGTCGTAAAACTTAAAGGGATACAAATTTAAAGTGATCTGCACTGTAGTATTTTAGCCTGAAGAAATGCAAGGGGAATGTGGTTGAATTATTCTCTTCTCCCTTATGAATGCTCTGAAATGGATATAGGTTTGGTTTTGTTTGATTAAGAGTTTCGTGATATAATGCAGAACACATAATAAACGTTTCTTTTTTGAGGGAGAAGGAAGAGAAATTTTGAGGTCTCTGATGAAGTGGATGTGAAGTATAGTAGAAAAGGATATTCTCAACGACAGTGAAGGGTGGAATTTGTCTTGTGCCTGGATCACTTTTGGGTAGTTTAGACATGAAGAGCCACAAAAACCCATGATCTGGCAGATAGGAAATAGATACTCCGTGACAGTGTGCAAGCCTTTGAACATTCCTGTGCCTCTGAGTATTTGGGGACATAGGTTGGGTGACCAGGAAAAGAAGGAAATCTAAAAAGCTAGCCTTTTCAAAAGACACTTTCATAAGATTGTCCCTTAGGAAAGACGGTGTAAGCTTGTTGAGAACAACACCTTGTCCCCAACAGCTTCCTGCCTCCCACGGAAGCCTTTTTAATAACCAGACCAAGATTTATGGGAAGTAATCACCGTTATTAGGTTTTCTTTGATTTGAAAGGTTATAAGGAGTCTTATCACACTGATTGCCATCTGCAGGTGAAAATACAGCTTTTCCAAGAGATTTTGCTTTTCGGTTCCCAAGTATTTAGTCATTCTAGGAATGAGATAAAAGGAGAAAGATACAAGGTGACTTCTCTGAGGAAGGAAAAAGAATTTACTCCTAAGGGCATCTTATAACTTTAAGATAAGAAGTGCATGTCCTTATGTAAGATGGGTGAGTGGGGAATATTCAGGGTATCGTGGCCATAACCAGGACATTTCCCCCCCACATCTGATTCTCTCTTTGGAACAGATTGTTTTTGGCTTGAGACTAGACTTATGGCCACATGCATTCCAAGTCTTATTTCCTTAGGAGCACCCTTGTGTTGTTTAATTTAGTCAAAACACATCAAAGTGTGTGGTTTCAGTATCTGTTAGTTCAGTGTCTAATTACAATAACAGGAGATGGCTGTGTCAGCATCTCAGCCAAGTGCATCAGCAGGGGAGAGGAAAGCTGATTATCTTTCTCAGCAGAGGATGGGGCAGCACTGTGGGAATTCAAGGCAAATAGGATAAAATTGGGGCGGGGAGAGGGAAAAAGGAAATGAGAAAGGGGCTATTTCAACTCTCTGAACTGAAGATTTGCCATTCTTTTCATCTGTTTTCCATGAGAAGGACTCTTCCACCCCCAGAACATTAAATGAAGGTTGCTTCTAGTTCCACAATGCCCTTTGGGGTATTTGGCCATCTGACAGTCTCTTTCCTGCAATGACATCAGGTATAAAATGCAATAGGAGCGGCCTTTTATTCATCTCATTGTGTTTATTACCCTGGATTTTTGCTCTTTATTGTACACATTTGAAGAAAATACAAACTTTATATTCACCTACTTAGACTTTTTTGAAGCAGTAGGGCAATGGTTTCTTTCAAAACTCCTATTCCCTTAGTTCCAGGGATGTAGAACTCTTGCCAGTGAGCAAGAAGGACGACTTTACAGCCAGGAATTGAGGAGGCTGATGTCAGCTAGAGTAACTGTAAAGTTCCCTTCTTGTGGGTGTTGGATTACTCGGAAGACCAGGTTTGACCAAGATGTTCTTCGTAGCTGAGAACATCACTAAAACTTGCTTACACAATAGATTTTTCCACTGTGACAAATCTTAAGGTGAAAGTAAAATAAATCATGTTGAGAGGGAAATCTCTTCTTGCTTTACTTTTAATGTGACTTCCCACAGCTTTAGGTGGGAAGAACATTGGCAAAGACAATAAACTCTTAAGATTTTCTTTTCTTCTTTTATTTCGACTTTTAAAAAAATTCAGCACTCAGCAGTTATGTGTCAGACATGGATCTTAGTGCTTAGTGACAGCATTAATTCATTTAACTTCATGCACGTTGAGTATCCCTTATCCCAAATGCTTGGGACCAAAAGTGTTTCATCTTTCAGATTTTTTCAGATTTTGGAATATTTGTATATACTTAATGAGATATCGAGGGGATAGGACCCAAGTCTAAACATGAGCTTTGTTTATGTTTCAAATATACCTTATACACGTAGCCTGAAGGTAATTCTGTTTTTCCCTGCGGGATGCTGAATGAACTGTGTTTGTGTGCCTGCATTTTGACTGGAACCCATCACGTGAAGTCAGGGCTGGAATTTTCCACTTGTGGCCTTCTGTTGGCGCTCAAAAAGTTTCGGATTTCAAAGTATTTCAAATTTCAGATTTTTGGATTAGGGATGCTCAACCTGTAATATATAGATAAATATGTGTTGTTATTATCTTCATTTTACTGGTGAAGAAACAGGCACAGAGCTGGAAAGTGTGGAGCTTGCTACAAGCCAGGCAGTCTGGCCTCAGACTTATAACATGCTGCCTCTTCATCCATTAGCAGTTGAGAAATGTCATGGGAAAACCTCTTTGGAAAAGTCAGAAATAAAGGAAGAATAACTCTTAATGTTGACATGTATAATTTCAATAAAATTTGATATTAAATATTTTCTCATTTCCATTATGATTTCTCTTTTGACATAGGAGCGAATTAGCAGTTTCCCCTGTCAACTCGGAAAGTAGGTAACAGCCCTTACTGACTCAGATGAAGAACAGAACTGAAATGAAATTGTCATCATCTTGTCCTTATAGTCCATTTTTCTTGTTAAATTATAGCAAGACCATCATTTGCATAAGCCCTGGCAAGAAGAAAAAGCCTTGTGATTGAATAATAATGAGTATCTGAGTTTGAATCCCGGCTCTGCACTTACCAGATGTAACCTTGTATAGGTTACATGACCTCTCCATGCCTTGGTTTCCTCATCTGTAAATTGGGGGTAACAGTTCCTACCTTATGGGGTTGTTAGAATTAAATGAGTTAAAAATGTGAAAAGTGCTTAGAAGAGTGATAAATGTGCAATAAATATTATCTGTTGTTGTTGTTCTGATAGTGGAGTTTGTAGCTGCATTTCAATATTATTTCATGGTACTTACATTTTTTTCTGTAAACTAATTTAAGGAGAAGTTGTTGATATATAAAGCAATAGTTTGAGAACATTCCTGGGCTAATTTATGAGTCTAGACTAAACCACAACGCAACTTAGCCAAGACTGTTGCAAACTTTATACTTCCACTTATAATGTAATTTAATATTTATTTAATAGTGTTTTAAAATATGGGTCTAAATTGCCATTTAAAAACAAAAACCAAACTTACTAAATTTATCCTTTATCTGACTGCCACATAACATTGGAAGAATTGAACCAAAGAAATCTGCATTTCATGTTGCCATGTCCCAAGAAGGAAACAGCATATTTACTAAAGTATATGAAATTAGGAGGTACCCCCAGCACTGGAGAGTAGAATATCTCAATATGCAAATTATTAGTTAAATAGCTTAATCAAGAAGAGAGGTAGGGTAAAAAGCAAACTGTGCTGTGTGGTCATGGTCCCCAGAGGACAGCAGTAGAACACGGGCTCTAGGAAGGACTTTCAGGAAGTTACTGGAGTTTTCCCCCAGTCTCTGCCTCTTCATGGGCTCATTCTCCCACTCACTGTTGCTATGAGGATCAAACGAAAAACTGGAGTTGGAAAGCACTGTGCAGGGAATGCCTAAAACAGACACTCTGGACTCCGTGTTATCATCCTCACCGTGACACCTTGAAAAGTAGCCAGAAACTTTACGAAAAGCAAACCAGGTAGTAGCACAGAGTGAGGAATCAGAGTAGTAGCACAGAGTGAGGAATCAGAATACGGCCACCCTGTTTTCCCAGTGGGAAATGATTAATCCCTTTTCTTTGGCGGTGGGGAAGGAGCGCGGCGAGTGCGTTCTGTGCTCATCCTGGGCATTTTTAAAGTCAACCGTGGGATTTTACTTAAAGTGGGATGTCTGCATTTGTGATTTGCCTTTCATGCTGCTGATAGGGCCCCTCCTCAGCTCATATAAATACCTGAACAGTTAGGGTAGGGAAGGGGGAGGATGAATATTAAATGAGCTGAGTACTTGCAAAGGCCCCCAGGAGGATACCACTCTTTCCCTTAGGACAACTATTTCTAGAGTAACCATCTCCAAACTTCAGTTAAAAACAATTTTTTAGAATGTGCCCCCAATGTGTCTGTTCATTTATTGATATATAACCACACTCCTGCATACCCATATAGTATATAATTATTTTTTAATTATAGAAATATATTAAAATTGTTTAATAATTTAAAGGCAATAAAGATGAAACATCAGTATTTTAAAATAATAATAGCTAACAGCTATACACTGTTTATTGTATGCCAGACATTGTTCTAAGTGTTTTTCACACGGTAACTCATTTATCATCTTGCTAACGGCAAAGACTTCATGCCATCATTAGCTAATATCTCAAGGCACAATTCATCATTAACAATATAGCGAGTGTAATTCCATATTTCAGCTGTCTCCTGGAGCATTTCAGGTTCTTTTGGCTAGTATGATAGTGATTACTGTCAGATATGACTAGACTGTCATTACTGGGAATATAAAGTACCAGCTCTCAATATGTTCTTACTTGCTCATGTTTTCTATCAGTATTTTCTTCGCAGGATTTTTTTTAAAACCTGTTGTCCACTCTGTGAGGGATAATTTACTTGAAAACTTAGTAACATAATCCATAAGGCCAGGCGAGTGCACACGTGCTTGCCGTGGGTTGCAATATACTACAGCTAACTCACGTGGGAGAGCAACAACACCCCGTGTGCACGAAGGGACCTCTGACTTACTGACCACATGAGGGTGCCAGTGTCAGCCTGCGCGAGAAATGCTAGTAAAGTTGAATTTCTTCATTTTTAAGTGAAAAATATGAAAGGACTTCTAATGTTTCTCTTACACGCCGACTGATCGTTTTTAACTCCCCTCAGATTTGAGTGCTCCGTGTGGAGAGCACTCATCTCGGGGGAAGAGGGATGAAGAGGTTTGCACACCTCTGGATTTCTGTGCAGCGAGCAAAAGAATGCGGAGCCTTCAATTCTTTAAGCTGCTGCAAGTTCAAAACCCACTCCATGGTTTTCTGCGCGTTTCCTGCCTTACATCTCAGTATTTCTGTCGGGCTCCCGGGAAATGCCTGAGGTTATGTCTAGAACCTCCCCTTATCTGTAACGCATCATAAGGGTGGTGGGTACCTCCTAGCCTCCCAGATGGCTCACCCTGGCTTTTTTGACTGTGGCTTCTCCAGAGGTAAGGTGCACGTGACGTGGCTCCTGTCTCAGTAGCCACCTGATGTGGCCAAACTTTAAGCTGGTGATTTTTGACATCCCTGGATGGCTGTGCTATAATTATACCTGAAGCTAAGTGAACATCAACTGCTTATACCTGAAATTATTTCACCTCCTTGGTTAGTGGATAAATTTCTGTTTGGAGCCATATTGTATTTGTTGAAAGGCCCAAATTGCCTTTCCCAGCTAGAATTCATTACGTTCAGATGTTTGTGAAAAAGGGAAGAAGAAAATGAACAATATTATTAAAAAGCAGTTTCTAGAACTTTTGAGAGAAGAGGATGTAACATTGGGCCTACTTTAAAGAAAGCCTAAAAGAGAAACTGTGAATTTTAAAACTCCCGATTTGTCACCTTCTGGAATCTTCCCTGATCAAGCTGCAGATGTTTTCCTGAAAAGAGGTGGGTAGCCGTGTGTGTTGTAAATTACATATAAGACTGATTTTTTTTTTTTGGTAGATGAAATAATTTGGAGTGCCACTGGAAAACTGTTTCAAAGTTATTTTTTGTGAGTCATAACTGATTTCTGCCAAATTGAATTATATGGTAAGTCAGGAAAGGACTTGATACTGTTTTTCTTAAAGTGGAGTACACATCTAACTCGTGTTCATCTGGAGCAAAAACAAGGGTAGACACTTGTTGGAATATAATATTAGTAATTTTAAAGTTCACTTTTTCAAAAGCTTATTACTCTAAGTTCGCAGGGTCTGATTTTTCACGTGTAGAACTTTGCAGGCTGTGCTGGCACCCCACCGACATTTTCTGATACTGTCAGATCAGCAAGTGATTCAAGGCCACTGCCAAAAAGTTTTAGCAATCAGTTGATGGCTCAGGACATATGCGTGATTACTAGTCAGCAGCAAACACATTAAAATAATGCAAGCAACACTGAAGTGCTAACTTCCACGGAGTAACAGAAGCCAGGGAGATTCGTTACACAAAGTGTGTGATACTGGGAAATTGGGAAGATCCCTTAACTTGGAGTGTGAGGGGTTCAATGCCTACCTCTGCCACATACCAATAGAGTTACTTAAACTCTCCGTGCCCCAGTTTCACTATTGGTAAAAATGGGGTAATACCCTTTTTATGGTGGTGTTAGAGGGATTAAATACAGTAGGTGCTCAATAGATGTCCTTTGAACTGAGACTTCCTATGGGGGAAGTAACTTGAATAGGCGCCAGAGTTACACAGGGCAGCGAAGGGAGCACCCCGGTTGGCAGAGTGGAAAGCGAGGAGCGCGCGTGTGCAGCCTGGTCTCCCGGCCTGCTCAGCGTCCCCCCAGGAGATTTAACAGTGTGAGTGATGGCGTTACTTCTACTGTCTTTGTTTCGCCAAGGTACTGGACATGGCGCTACACAATTTGCTTATTATTTTTTTAGATTATACAGTACAATTAACTTTTTTCTTTTGGTAAACAGTTTGATGAATTTTAACGCATGCATAAATATGTATACTCGCTGCCACAATCAGGATCCCGGGTGGTTTCATCACTACAAATAACTGCTGCACGCTTTCCCTCCGTAGTCACACCCTTCCCCTCTCCATGGTTATCTGCACCTCTAGTACGTATTATCCTCTCCTGTGACACCATGCACCTTCTCTCCCTAACATTCATCACACCTGAGTCACCTGGTCGTGCTCTAGAACGTTAGTGTCAAGAGCTTGGGAACCATGGCGTTCTCACTCCTTGCTGTACGTACCCTCACTGCCCAGCGTGCAGCCTGGCACGTGGGAAGGAGTCTCTGAGACATGCATCAGATGAATGAATCCTTGCTGTCTGTGCCCCAGGGTCACTTTGTCCTTTACCTGTCTTTAAATAAGGAAATGGAGGTTTAGAGAAGTTAAGAAACTTGCCCAAGATCGCATCATAGTAAATTCCAGAGCCCAGGTTTGTCTTGATCTAAAGCCTATGGTCTTTGTATGTTAAGACATACCGTGATAGATAGGATTTGTTTTAACTCATTTGAAAATGCGTAATTACCCAACACTTAAAATAACCAAAATTGCCTTGGACTATTAGATAATGTAAAACCTGAAACCTGTTTATTTACCATATAAACTCAAAATCTCATTCTCAGAGCTAATACCAAACTGAGGAGGTGTTCCTCCTTCTTCAGTGACTAACGGCATGAGGGGTGGATGGTGCCTTATCTTAGAAGAGAATGAAGAGGCAGCACACGCATGTGCGTGTTAGTGTTTCATACTGGCCACGCAGGGCCACGCAGGGCTCAGCAAATCAAGTACTGTCAGAGGTGGCAATGTCCCTTTGGTTTCCTTGGAGCCCCTCTGAGATTCCCAGGGCCCTAGATCCAGGCTGCTTATTTGCATGGCACACCCAGCTTCAGAGAGCTGAGAGGACACAGTCCTGGATAAATAAAATCAGACCGAGTCAGCTTCAATCTGGAGTAGGTTAAGTTTGTTACGTTCTGTTTGTTTTACCAATGTGAAGTGTCTTAAATGAAATTCTTATTTCCCAAGCTGCTATATTGCTTTGAAAACTAAAAACAATGCATTTTAACAAGTTCTCTAATAAAAAAAAAACTAAAATAAAAACAGAATTTAAAAACCCGTTTTCTCCCTTTCTTTGCATATTTAACAAATATTTATTGAGCATCAATTCTGTACGAGGCACTCCCCCCGAATGCCAGAGAGAATGAGACACTCGTGAGTCTCTGTGAGTGGGGCTGAAACAGACTAGCACAGGCGATGCCACAGCAGTGGGATAAACACTGCTGTAGGGGACAGACGGGGGCTGAAGTGGTCCTGGCAGCTTGATGGGGGAGGTCATGCTTCATCGAAAACTGAAGGATAAATAGTTCTCCACGGAGAAGGTTAGGGATCAGTGTTCCAGGCAGGAGAAAAACAGGACGGTCATAGTTCTGGAGGTCACTACGAGTTAGAAGGGAGGAAATGAGAGAAGTTCAGGACCACTCGCAAGGAGCAGCAAGAGATGCTCTGCAGAGTGAGGGGCGATTAGATCATGCAGGGCCTGTAGGCCATGTCAGCATACAGGAGAACAACACTATCTTAAGGGCAGTGTAGAGTCATTGAAAGTTCTAAGCAGTGAAGCAGTGTGAGTGTATTTGCAGTGAAATAGCAGATTTGAGACTCTTTAAAAGCACCGTTTTCATACCACTTGTGGTCCTTCCGGCCTCTCAGGTTCACAGTTGCGTTGCCCCGGCTGCCTTATTCCTGGCTTAGATCCCTGACTCTGATGAAAGGCCCTCGATGACATTGAGGAGACGTTCATTCCTCAAGATTCTCAGGTCTGATTTCATTCATCAAACTCCCCTGCTTACCTTACAGCGGTTGATGGCATCACTTTGAGGAGAGAGGAAGGTGGGAGAGAAGGGAGAATCCTGTATCCTTTCTAAAGTAAGCTTCTAGCACATCCTCTTTGATGATGCCACTTTTGAAAATAGATGTTTATTCTCTGTAATATCTCAGCCACATTTCAACCACCATACATTTCTCTCCATCCTCATATTGTTCTTTGAGACATCTCTTGTCTTTGGGAGCCTTCTCAGTGCTTCCTTCTTGCAAAGCAGCTTTCAGGGCACTTGGGTGCAGAGGCATCGCGTTGCGCTAGTACCCCAAGGCAGTAAGCTGAGGCTCCTCAGTCTGCCTTGCCAAACTCTGCAGTCTCACCCAACCTTACCTAGCCCTCAAGGCCACTGTCCCTGCGGTGCTCCGAGTGCAGCAGGGACTCCCAGCAGGAGGTGACATGTAAGCTGAGTACTCACAGGCAGGTGGGAGCTACACAAAGGAGGTGGAGCTGGTTGGTGGTCTGTGGTGAGCTGCAGGTTCTGCAGTTTGGTGTGGGTGGGATGTAAGTAAGGGCCAGAACGTGGGGGGAGCCTCAGAGATGAGGTCAGAGCTTGCAAGCTGGAGGCTCACAAACAGGAGCCAGGCCACAGAGCAGGCTGTTAGGCCACTAAAAGAAATATCACCAAACTTTGTGTTTTAGGAAAAAAATCATGCTGGTTGCGACTGAGGTTGCAGAGTGGAGAAACGGATTTTGGTGCCAGGTGTAAATTAAGGCAAGCTTTCACTCTGGGATGGGCAGAATTGGGGTCGGGGGTTCACTGTAGCACAGAGGTTAATGGCTGACAGCATGGACCCTGGTGCCAGCTACATCACTTAGTAGGTGGTGACCTAGAGCAGTGACACTCTGTCCCTCATTTTCTTCCTCTATAAAATGGAGATAATAACACACGTCATAGGGTGGTTACTCACAGGACTGAAGTAAGGATTAAATGAGTTCATATTTGTGAAGCTTTAGAACATTGCCTGCTAAATAAGGTTTGTTAAATGCTAGGAAGGGTTTCCTAGACCTGGAGCTGGATGTTTCTCTGACTTTAGGGTGTCTTGTACTTTAACAGCTGAGCTGAACTCTAAGCATGTAGTGAGGCCCCACGTTGTGGTTGTATTTCCCCAAATAGTGTATCACTCACTTTATATCCCCCCGGCACAGGAATACATTGAAGATTGAAATCTCATGTCGGACTTGGTTTTATCTTGTCCAAGGGATTTCAAAAAACCATGGCACAGAAACGTTAAGCAAGAGGGACGTCCAACTAGTATGTGACCCAGCTCGAGTCTAACCCCTTTACTGCCTCCCTCGCCTTGTTCATCCGCCCCTCAGCTGATTGGTGTTGAAGGTGGGACTAGGATCCACATCTTTTAATCCTTAAGTCATTGTTCCCTTCACTTTCCTATGAAATAGAAATCTGATTGCTTGTATGTCTGTTTTATGGTGCTTTTAGTTGTTCATATGTATATCTTACTGCCTGAATGTGATTGAATGTTTTTTTAGGGTAGGATTTCCCTCCTACCTAGCATCCTCACTTTTCACTCTTACTTCCCTCCTGATCCTCACAGCATAGCTTGAGTGATCTTTTAAAAACATAAATCAATGTTGTCACTCCACCTCAATCAATGGCTTTTTGTTACTCGTAGGCTAAAGCCAAGATCCTTCGTGTGTCCTGCTAGGACTGAGTGGTCTAACCATTACCTTCCTCTCCAGCCTCTCTCTCCCATTCAGCCACGTGGCCATGGTTAAATCTCATCATGCATCTTCCTACCACAGGGCCTTTGCACCTGCCATTGCTATTGCTTGGCATTCTCTCCCCTCCTCTCCTTATCTCATGAACTTCCATGCATCCCTCAGTGTGGTCCTCACATCCTTGGGAAGCCTTCTCCAATGTGCCCCTCTGTAAGCTGGCCTTGCAGCCCCGAGAATCTCTCCTTGTCCTCTCCTTGGCCAGACTGTGATAATCGATTTATTTGTGTGATCATTTAATCAGTGCCTAGCTTCCTCTGCCTCCAGATTACTAAGATCAGGCCATGTGTGATATCTCTTTCAGCTAACCTTTTATCCCTACTGCCTACTATAGTGCTTATCGCATAGAAAGTGCTCACTAAGTATTTGTTGACTTAAAAAAAAAAAAAAAAGACTATTTTATCTCTCAGCACCTAGCACAGAATCGAATGAAAATAAAGTTTCAAAGAGCACAAACAGAATAATAGCACATGGTACCATAACTACACAGTATCTTTCAGCATCATTCTAAGAGGAGCCAAAAGAACTTTAATGGCTTCAGCTAATAAAAAAAAAGCCTTTAATATTTATTGCCATGGAGTAGATAAACTTAGTAGTCAGAAGTGGATGTTATGTGCACCTTACCTGTTTGTCCATTAGCTTTCTGAAAATAAAGATCCCAAATATTTATTTAATCTTAGTATTTCATATTCTACCTAATATATTATAATTTTTTCCAAAGGTAATGTTTTATTTTTCTCCAGCTTTACTGAGGTATAATTGACAAAAGTTATATGTATTTAAGGTGTACATGATTTGATACACGTGCACATTGTGAAATGATCAACACAGTCAAGTTAATTAAGTTACCAGTTTTTGTGTCTGTGCCGTGAGGACACTTAAACTCTACTGTTAGATCATTTCAAGTGTACAATACAGAATTATTAACTACAGTCACCGGGCTGACCGACAGAACCCCAGGACTTACTGTTACTCAAAGCGTGTACCCTTTGACCACCGTCTCCCATTTCCTCCACCCGTAGTCCCTGGCAACCCCCGTTCTGCTCTCTGCTTCAGTGAGTTTAACTTTTTGAAATTCCACATAAGTGAGATCATGCAGTATTTGTCTTTCTGTGCCTGCCTTATTTCACTTAGTATGATGTCCCCCGGATTCATCTATGTTGTCACAAATGACAGGATTTCCTTTTTATGGGTGAATAATATTTTATTGTGTATATATATAATACACCACATAGCATTCATCTGTCAGTGGATGCTAAGATTGTTAACATGTCTTGGCTATCGTGAGTGCTGCAACGAACATGGGGATGCAGATACCTCTTCAAGAAACTGACTTCCTTTGGATATGTGCCCAGCAGTGGGATCACTGGATCATATTGTAGTTCCATTTTTAATTTTTTGAGGAACCTCCATACTGTTTTCCATAATGGCTGTACTAATTTACATTCTCACCAAGAGTACACAAAGGTTCCCTTTTCTCCACCTTCTTGCCAACACTAGTCTCTTGTCTTTTTCATAATAGCCACCTTAATAGGTATCAGGTGATATCCCATTGTGGTTTTGATTTCCATTTTCCTGTGATGTTGAGCACTTTTTCATATACCTGTTGGCCACTCACAGGTCTTCTTTTGAGAAATGTCTATTCAGATCCTTTGGCCATTTTTAATCAAAAAAGAAAAAGTTTAAGAAAACGGTGAGTTTTAATCCAATAGAAATTAACCCAAACGAAATATTTTAAAAATGAGACCATTCTCAGTGAGCTGTGGGACAACTTCTAGGGACTAGTATATGTGCAATTAGATTCTTCCAAGGAGAGGACAGAGAGGGTTACAAAAAAATTTGTTTGAAGAAATAATGGCTAAAAATTTCTAAACTTGATGAAATAACTATAAACCCCCAGATCAAGAATGACAAACTCCAAGCAAACTCCAAGACCTTTTCTTTTTCTTGCCTATTTAGGACCTCCAGTACAATGCTGAATAGAAGTGGCGAGGGCACATAGTTTTGCATTTTGCCAGATTTTATGGGAAAGCATTCCGTATTTCACCATGAAGTATGATGTTAGTTGTAGGTTTGCCATAAATGCCCTTTACCTGACTGGGGAAGGTTCCTCTTATTCTCAGTTCACCAAGAGTATTATTACAAAAGGTATTGATGTTGAGCATCTTTTCATGTACCTCTTGGCCACTTACATGTCCTCTTTGGAGAAATATTTCTTCAAGTCCTTTGCCTATTTTTTAATCAGCTTATTTGCTGGGATTTTTCTTTTTTTTTTTGCAATGCAATTCCTTATATATTTTGAAAATTAACCCCTTATAAGATACATGGTCTGCAGATGTTTTCTTCCATTCCATAAGCTGCCTTTTTGATTGTTTCCTTTGCTGTGCAGAAGCTTTTTAGTGAAATGTAGTCCCACTTGTTTATTTTTGCTTTTGTGAATATGCTTTTAGTGTCATGTCTAAAAAAAACCATTGCCAAAATCAATATCAAGGAGTTTTTTCCCTATGTTTTCTCCTAGAAGTTTTATAATTTCAAGTCTTACGTTTAAGTCTTTTATCCATTTTGAGTCAATTTCTGTCTATGATGTAAGATATCCTATCAGTTATATCATAATTGAGTTTCTTTTCTCCTTGGCTAAGATCTTAGGCACGTGCAGTTCAAACATGGTTTTAAAAGTGCTCATCTTGAAGTAGTCTAGAAATGCACCGGCAGATACTAAATCCGTAACAGGTGAGGGAACCCGGGCTGCACATAGCTGCAAGGCAGGAAGAGGGGACAGAAAGATGCATTTTCTCGATGATTAGCAATCTTGGAGAATGGGTGAAGTAGAAAACATGAAAAGGACATAATTATTATAGCTGCACCTTGTGAGGCCTGGACTAGACTGGGTGTCTAGGAGGAAAAACATATTCTAAAAATTCAGGATGTAGACCAAGGGAGCTAGGACAATTATCTGAGAGGGTAGGGGCCCTAAGGGTGGGAGGGGGCCGGGAAATGGGCCTACGTATTTCCCCTCGGAGAACCTACAAAAGGGCCCAACTTTCTTCAGGCCTCCAGGTCAGTCCTACTTTGGGGTTGAAATAGGAGGTGAGGAGTTGGATGTTCAAGCCGGACTGTTTGTATGGAGTTTTACCGCGGATGCCTAAGCCTCAAATTAAAGTAGATCTTGCCCTCCAAGTAGTGACTCAGTATGGGATAATTCGGGCTCCTTCCCTAGACGGAGAGGCAGGGACAGCCTCATCCCTTGGGTGGTGGTGACCATAGTGACCGATCCAGGGACCCTTCCCTGGTATTTTTGCCATGTTGTGACCCCACTGTTCGCAGACCCTGCGGCAGAGGCCACAGCCATTCTCACCCCTCCCTGTCGCCCTCTCCCACCAGGAAAACGAGGGCGTTTCCTGCCACTACTGGTCGCTGTTTGACGGTCACGCGGGGTCCGGGGCCGCCGTGGTGGCGTCGCGCCTGCTGCAGCACCACGTCACCGAGCAGCTGCAGGACATCGTGGAGATCCTGAAGAACTCGGCCGTGCTGCCGCCCGCCTGCCTGGGGGAGGAGCCCGAGCACACGCCCGCCAACAGCCGGACTCTGACCCGCGCCGCCTCCCTGCGCGGAGGGGTCGGCGCCCCCGGCTCCCCCAGCGCCCCGCCCACGCGCTTCTTCACCGAGAAGAAGATTGCGCACGAGTGCCTGGTCGTCGGGGCCCTGGAAAGTGCGTTCAAGGAAATGGTGGGTATCTTGAAGAGTCCAGGGCAACAGGGCCGGGCGGTGGCCGAAGCCGAACCCTTCCTTCGTGGAGGGTTCCCTGGAAGTGCATGGTCAGTGCCTGCTGCCACCGGGGCGCCTCCTTGTATGACCGGGCCTCGGTTCTCCATGGAAGTTGGTGGCGGGGTAGAGTTCCTGGCACTGAGTGCTGGCAGAAACGCAACAGATGATGAAAGAGAGAGGTAGTGCGTGAGGTCATAGGCTTGTGAAACATATGCCTGCCACGTCCGTTTCCTCACACACGTGTTGGTGCCAGCTGGTACCGTTCCACCTAATTGCAGCGTGAGCGTGGTTGCCATCAGTTTGACACGTGTGTATGAAGTCCAGGGGTTAGGGGGAAGCAGTGTTTAGGAACGTGCCCAAAAAGTTGCTGCCAGAGAACAGAACCGTGGGGCTGGCTGGCATCCAGGAATCATTGGTTTGACCTGGGCGCGTGGCTGTGTGCGTTTTCGATTGAATGGGTCTGATCCAGAGAATTCAGCTTCGTCCCCTGCTGGCCTCACTGCTGAGGCCGTCCTCAGGAGGAGTGCGCTGCCTCTGGGCGGTCCTTGCTGCCCCTCTGCCCGGCAAGAATGCGCAGAAGGCCGCCCCTGCTTTGTTCTGTTTGACCTCTTTCCCTCTCTCAGCTCGCTTTTTTCTGAGCCAATTATTTTGGTCCCAAAGATTTTCTTTTCTGTGCAACCTGCATACAGATAAAGAGTGAGAGATATTTAAGGATGTTTATAAGCACTTGAGTTAGGTGAGTGGGCAGTAGTGTCCTTAAAACCTGGAGATTAAAAAGTGGTGACAAGCTGTTAAATGAAACCAGAGCAGCTAAAAGCGTCTCACCAGAACTGAGTGTAAACACTGCACATTCCAGGATCTCGAGATGTCAGGTTGTGTGCTAATAAATAATAACAGTAAACATCATCATCTGATTTGTTTGCAAGGCAAAAATAGTTCATATTGTCACACCTCAAATTTGCACCCTCTCCTTACTTAAATGTATCCCTTCTTTGCTCTCAGCTTTTCTCTCCTTGTCACGTAGACACATTTACCCTTTGACTAGCAGGTGGTTTAAAATGCACCTCTGCCAGGCGCTGTGGCTGGGGACTGTAGTCCTAGCTACTTGGGAGGCTGAGGCAGGTCGATCACTTGAGCCTAGGAGTTCTGGGCTGTAGTGTACTATGCCAACTGGGTGTCCACATTAAGTTCAGCATCAATATGGTGACCTCCAAGAATTGGGGGACCACCAGGTTACATAAGGAGAGGTGAACCAGCCCAGGTCTGAAACGAGCGGATCAAAACACCTGTGCTAATCAGTAGTGGGTTGTGTCTGTGCGTAGTCGCTGCACTCCAGCCTAGGCAACATAGCAGGACCTTTGTCTCTTAAAAAATAAATATTTTAAAAAGAAAACGCACTTCCATCTCATGAGTTTCTGATAGCCTACAACCCTGCAATCCCCATAAAAATACCAGGAGGCTGGAAAAGATTATTTAGGAAAAAAGAATCAAGGTAGGAAAATTGACTCCTGCACAAGCTTGGTGTAAAATCTCACTCTCTGGCTCTCATAGAAGCATTGATGTGAATAAATGTTTCTCGACAACAGTGCTCAGAATGCTAAACATATAACTATTTTTAAAGTTATTTATTTAGGCAAAAATGTGACAATAGGTTCTCCCCATAATGGTAGGAAAAGTCAGTTTATTATGTGGTAGAAGTGGAAAACAAAGGAAACTGGGATTTTCATATCCTTCAGTTACGACTAATGCCACAGCACAGCTTTTACTTGGAACTGCTGTATTCTCAATTTTATCCACTAGAGGCCAATGTCACATTGACTGAGGCCTCCACAAAGGTCTCAGCCTCTTCCCGTGAGTGGCTCAGGGTTGCTCGTATTATAACTGTACTTGAAAAGAGAGGTTCATTTAGAAAAATATTTAGTAAAGAGCCTCCTTCTTGTCTTTTAAATTTTTTCAGCTTATAATTAGCCAGTTTTATTACCTAAAATTTTCCTTGGAAACTTAGTTGTCAGCAAAAAAAAAAAACAAAAACAGAAAACAAATTGCTTGTTTCACTTTTATGTGTAATTTATTCAATCAATAAATATTTGTTGAGAACCAACTCTATACCAGGCATGAATGGGAAAAGAGCATTGAACAAATTAGGCAAAGACGGGGATTAAACACATAAAATACAAATGGGAAGAGCCACAAGAGGGGAGATACGGGGTGAAGTGGGGTCTAGTACAGAGTGAAGGATTCCCTGGGGGTGATGCTGGGGGCGGATGGGAGTCAAGCAGGCAAACGGGGCTGAGGAAACCATCTGTGTGAAGGCCCCAGTCAGAGAGAGAACCCAGGTGGGCCAAAGGCAACAAGCTGACATCTGCCTTGGTCAGAAGATAGATTTCAGATTAGGAAAGAGGCAAGGTAAATTGGAGATTCTGGAACCCACCCATGGAGGACCAGGTGTGCCATGTTATGAACTTTAGCTTTAGGCCACATCTATTCTCCATGTTTGTTCCTCTCCAGTCACCCCAACCCCCAGCTTCCTCCTTGCACCCTAGGCCCCTCTGTGCCTACAGCCCACCTGGACTTTGCACCATGGTGCATGGTACATGGTTGGCCTTAGGAAGTGAGAAGCTCATCAGTTCTTTGGTCCTGATGGTACTTGGTAGGGTGGCCCTACCTCATGTTATGCCAGGGATTGAGCCAGTTGATGCCTGTTGTCGCAGGGCAATTACTAATACTGTCCCCTTTCACTCAAGTGTCCATTTGGATGATAAGTCTTCTGTTTAGCTTCATCACAAAGAGATGCTCTTGTTTTTTCTTTGCTTCATCAGGAACTTCAGAAAAAAGTCTCCAGTTTCATAGAAACAGCACCCAACTTAACCGTATTAAATTGCTTGGGGTGAGCTGCTGATTCTGCAACACAGAAATTACACCACATACTCTCAAAATAATGGCCCGGAAGGCCATTGCTAACTCACATAAACTACTTTTTCTTTCTTCCCTCTCTCAATATTATTAGTTTTTTGACAGTCATTTTCTGAAGATGTCAACCTTTGGTTTTCTGAAATGCCTAACACACAATGGGGCAGCTTTGGAATTTCCAGGCCATTCCTAAACTTTTTTTCCCCCTACAATAGCCAGCCACCTAATAGCTTTCCATTTTTAAGTGTTCTTTAGGTATTGCAGGTTTTGTGTCATTCAGATTTTCTGTACTAGGAAATTCAATACTAAATAAGATTGTCATATAGCCATTTCAGCTTTGTGTGGTCCTTTTGCTTCTCTTCCACTTTAATTCCTAAAAGCTGAGTTCCCCAAGCCTAGCACCTGGGCCTCTAGTTGGCCTCCCTAATGGCATCTCTGCAGCTGTCCCCCCTGAGACTCAGAATGTCACAATATCCCTAAAGACAGAGCTTCTCCTTCACTGGGGGTTTTTGCTTTATTTATAGTAGTTCAATGTTGTGGAACCAGAGTTCTTTGGACTCTCTCTGTCTCTGTCTCCTCTCTCTCTCAATGCAATGCTGTGATGTTTGGTTTTTCTCCCTATTTCCTAGCATGCAACTCCTAAAATCTTTGAAATCTTCAGAGTGATAAATGTCTTTTTGCATCCTGATGAGAAGACGGGGGTCGGGGGGTGCTAGCCCTGTGTAGCTTTAGGATGGAGCCTGGTTACCAAAAAGACCAAGGCAGGATTAGAGGGCCGGGGCTTTCAGCCCCATCCCCCAACCTCAGGTTGAAGCTGAAGGTTCACTTGATTGCCAGTGGCCAATGATTTAATCAATTGTGCCTGTGTAATGACGCCTCCGTAAAAACCCAGAAGGACAAGATTCAGAAAGCTTCCGGATAGCTGAACACGTGGAGGTCCCTGGAGGGTGACACACCCGGGGAGGGCATGGAAGGTCCGTGCCCTTTCCCCTATGCCCTGCCCTACCCATCTCTTCATCTGTATCCTTTGTGATATCCTTTATAATGAACCAGTGAACGTGTTTTCCTGATTTCTGTGAGCCACTCTGGTAAATTAATCAGAATCAAGGAGGGAGGTCGTGGGAACCCTGATTTGTAGCCGGTTGGTCAGAAGCGCAGGTAAAGCAACCTGGGGCTTGTGACTGGCAGCAGAAGTGGTGGCAGTCCTGGGGCCAGAGCCCTCAACCTGTGGGATCTGACGCTGTCTGACAGGTTGTAGGTGAAGTGGAGGAGACCCAGCTGGTGTCTACTGCAGAACTGTTGGCTTGGTGTGTGTAGGAGGAAAATCCCCCACACCTGGTCACAGAAGTCTTCTGTGTTGGTCGTTGTGAGGTGAGAACAGGGGAAAGCAGTTTGTGTTTTTTCCATTAAGAAATACTCTTCTCAGTCACTAGTGTTTACTGAGTTTACATTTTACAATCAGCATTCTTCTAGACACCACTGAGGATAGAGGTAAAAGATAAGATCTGGAGGCATTGGTTGTCACACATTATATGAACATAGAGATAGGCAATATCTCATTTACACTGATATTCTAAATAATGTTAAAGGAGGTAGTGAAATGTTGATACCTATCCAAAAGAGTGACTCTGTTAAAAATGTTCAGAAACATCGAATCAGAGTAAATAGTACCTATATCTGAGAAAAGGTAGGAACTAGTTGCAAAATATAGACTAACAGAAGAGGGGGAAAATGCTTCAAACGAGGGGAGGTGGTAACAGTTTCATCAAATACTCTAAGTGGCTTTGAGAGCAGTGCTTTTCGTCTTTGATCCTTGGGTTGCCTGGCTGTGCGTGAGGCTTGGGTAAAGGTGACCTCTGACCACTGGCGTTTAATACTTACTGTGCACGCTGTCAGAAACAGCTTTACCTCCACAACCCTCTGATTGCATCTCTTCTTGGATCTTCCTTTGCAGTGAGAAGGCTGTGTAGCTAATCCCTCCTGTGTCCACTATGAAAAAGAACCCCGGCTTCCTAAAGGACCATAACTGCAGGAACTTTTTGACTGACTTCCATTCTGCTTCCTCACAGTGCCTGGCTTAGTTAAGTTTTGTCACTTGTTACGTTTAGGTTGTTTGCCCCGGGATGATGGATGTGTATGAGGTAAATGTCTTCTCAGTCCTGATTCCAGATCTCCTCCCTGCTGTCCCACCCTCCTCCTCTCCCCTAAAATGGCCGAATAGCCAACATTTCAGACTCGGGGAGGAAGTCAATTCCATCGCTGGGTGAGTCACAGGAGGCCTTTGCCCTCCTAGGAATCAGAAGAGTTCTGGACGTTTCTGGATGTAGCCAGAAGGATCTCAGAGTTCTATCCTATTTCCTTTTCGGTGTGGCTATAGATTCCCCACCACGGTTTGTTATTAGGAAGGGAGGCAAATGGCAATATTTTAACTTGTGCAACTACCATACATCTTTCTATTAGTGGATGGTGGAAATACCAGGCAGCTTGGTTTGTTAATAAAAACCATATAAATAAGTGGTGACACTCATGAACAGTGGGAGAACGAATGCAAAGCTAATTCATAGTTTATGAATCCTAGTGTTTTCTAAAATTAGCATATTAATGATAAATTGGGAACTTGCCTGTCTATCTTTATTTAAGTTAGAGTTTTGTCTTTGTTTTTGTTAGAACAGGAAGTTCCTCCTCCAGGAAGGAGTGAGCATGTGATTCCACTAGGAGCCAGCAGGTGGCGATATTAGGCAGCACAGTACTGGTTTTTTTCTTCCCCACTGCCTGGCTGGCAGATGGCCTTGTTCTCAGAATAAACCAGGATCAGACCTGGATACTAAAACCATGCAGAATCTTATTATTTGTGACTGACATTATTAGCAGTGTGCTCAAAACCATGTTTTAACCCAGCTAGGGAGAGCTGCCAGGTCCTATTGCAAGTACCCATCACTCACTCCTCTCTGCTATGCGATATTGCTTTCCTTTTGCAACCTGAAATTGGTAGGAAACAAAGAATGACCCTGGAATTGCATAATATGTGGGACTTTCAAACCAAATTACAGCCACCATGGGTAATATAATTTTTTTCTTGCAATTCTTTCCTGCTCAATTAGTCTTATTGCACACGTCTTTTTCTTTCCCTACTTCTATTTCTCCTTGCAAACAGGAGCAAAATAAAATCCCAAGTCTTAAAAATTGGATCTATTGCTTGATTTAGAGATAAGCCTCGCTTAAATGTAATATTTAAGCAGACACGGAGGATAACTCAGTCCTCCTAAGTAGAAAGTTGCCTTGAGAGGTCTTCAGCATCCTTGATTGAGCAGGTAAATCAATTATCTTGTTAATTGAATTTATGAGTCATTTAAGTGATCCTTTTAGACCATACTTGAAAGGAATGATAGTATGTGTGTGTGTTTTACTAGGAAGTTATTCTAGATTTGTGCCTGAGGGTTCACTGACAGCTAAAATGGGGGAATATTCCAAATTAGTCCTTAGCACAAAGCAGTAGGCAGTTTTTTCCATGATTTCATTGGTTTTTTGTAAAAATACCCAAACTTGAGGGTTTAAAAAATAGTTCTACATTTTTATTTATTATTTTACCTAGAGTATAACAAGCTTAAGCTAATTTGAAAGGTTGAGAGTTTGAAGAAAAATGGTAGGTAATTCAATGGTAAATATATCTTTATTGACTTCATTTATCATGTTTGATCTGATAGTAAAAGAACCACCCAGATGGTCCTTTAATGTTCCTTTCAGTGCTCAGATTTTGTGAAACATCTTTTAAAGAGGAGTAGGTGGTGTATGTAGGAAAAAATAAATGTGCTATTTTGGCTCCTAGGGAGGAGAGGGGAGGGAAGCAATTATTTTTAGAATATGTTCTACTTGCATGCAGTTTTAGAAGAAATAGAAGAGAGTGTTTTAACATCAGTGAATCCTTCAGGGGGATGAAGTCTGTGGAGACACAGCTTTCAAATTCTTGTCACCGTGATCCCAGAGAGCACGCTTGTAATTAAAGTGCGTATACACACGTGTATTCCTATACAATGTGGGAGAGGGGCTGATGAAAGCATGTAGCAAAATTCCTTGCATAAAAAGTAGTTAAGTTCACTCTTTTTGAGAAAGTGCTGCCAAATTTACCATTCCGTATTCATAGTCGAAACATAGAAACAGGTGAAAGAAACAATGAAATCGATTAGAAAAAAATACTGAATCACTGTTAATATAATAGCAAGGAATTAACTGGGTAAGCTAACTGGAATGTTTCCCCCAAAATTAAAGCAGAAAAATCTTGGTGTTGAACACTGTGCCTTGATTTTTTTCCCTAAGGATTAAATAATTTTTTAATCAGATTTTTTTGTGATATAAACCATGATAAATAACGCACCTACTTATGGTGCAGACTAAACTTGCTTATCCAAGTCCCAGGGGAATTCTTTGCCATGGACGGTTCTTTTATATGGACTTTGTGTACCATAGTTTTCTCCCTGTTGGATCACACCAATGATTTGATTAAGTCTGACAAACATCATTCACATTCCAGTCCATATACTGCAGCACACAAGCAGTTGGGTGCTCAAAGAATTTTTAGTAAGTATTGTCTTTCACTCAGACTTTTAGGTATTTAAACAAATATTGATTCTGGTTGTGAAAGGATAGTTTCTGGAGCTAGAGAAATTCCTTCCAATGTAGCAAAAACAGTAGTATTAGATATACACTTCATATACCAATTTATATATTAATTTAATGAAATATGTCTCTACCATAACATCGACTTTATATGAGTTATTTAAATACAAAAAAAATCTGACAATTTCACTGACAAACTCCTTTGTGGGTAGGGTTATTGGTTCAGTTTTTCTGTATTTTTGGGAGGTTAAACAGACACCTTGATGTTTTCTTTCTCCTCTCTTGTACTGCCTTGAGATAATCCTTCCCACCTGACATCCATGCCCCTCCTTCCCTTCACCCTCCAGCCTCCTATCATTCTTGTGTAGGTCCTGAGAACCATTCTTGGCAATCGATTGCATTTTAACTGAAGCATGGGTCCCTGCTTAATTACTGTCTCAGTGAGCGGTGGCATTATAAGCTTTTTTTGTGAATTGTGGAATCCATTTCTCATATTAAGGAAGAAGTAGGTAGTGGGGAGATAAGGCATTCTAAAACTTATTTCTTCATTTTTCCATTTAACAGATGTTTATTGAACTACCATTTACCTGGCCCAGTGTAGGTGTTGAAGGTTGTAGGTGAGCAAAAAAGGTCACTGTTCTCAATTGTAGAGCCTCCAGGCTGTGGGAAGGTCTAGATGACCCGCTAAACCCCAGCTAATTTAATCCTTATGAAAATCCTTTAAGAAAGCCAATTTATGTAGAGTTTAAGTAAGTGTTAAAAATCCAACAGAGTCCTCTGAAGGGAGCCTTAGTGCTTGACCCTTCTGTAACTCATGCTCCTGCTGTCCACTCCTGGATGGAAGTATTTCCTCACTTGTTGCTAAACTACCACATCCCCCTCCACAGATTCTTACCCCTCCCCCGCTCCTCAGCTCCCCTCCCCCAACCCCTTACCGACTTCCCTCTCGGGGTTGTGTTGGTTTCTCCCATGTCCTGTCTTTGTACTTTTTCTCTACTTTTTAACCAGTATACTGTCCCTAATCAGTATCCTCAGTTCAAGCTCTTCAGATTCCCATTGGTGATTTATCCATCTTTATATTGCTGTCTCTGGCCCCTGGAGCTGGTAACTGTTGCATTGCTGAATTCTCTTGCCGTTCTCCACGAGGAGGCCGGCTGACACAGCTGAGCTTTCATTCTGTGGGTTTCTCAGAATCACGAAGGTGGCCTGGCCCTAGATCTGCCAACGGCACCGTCCACATCAGCCAGGGCACCGTTTCTTCCTCTGTGTATAATTTTACCCAACCCCCATTCTCCTTCCATCTGCCCCAACAGTAGATTACCACTGGAATGTTTGGTGTTATTTTAGCTTGACATTCAGTGTATCTCCCTAACTCAACTCTTATTTTTCTGAGTTCATCACAGACCCTTGCTTTTGACACTAACACTGAATTTCACAAAGGCATCTGTCTTGATGATGCACATCTATGAATAGAAGTGATGGTCTGTTTTTTTATTTTCTTGGGGAGACTTCATTAGGTGGCAGGGTAATAACACAAGCTTTGGAGGAGGAGAACCAGGTTGAAATCCAAACACCAGCCAGGTAAACATGGGCAGGCTACCCCACTTCTCTGCAGCTGAACAATGAGGTTAATGATGGTTGTGAGGATGAAATGAGATTATGTAAAGTGTTTAACACACTGCCTGAGAGAAAGTGCTCAGTGAATGGTGGCTATCATTATGAACGTGTCACTGTTGTAAATTGGGGGCTGTGGGAAGAGGAAAAATCAGAGTTCAGAAGCGTGAATCTTTGATCTCTAAGTCATGGGTTGCTCCTGGTTGAACAGAAGATACCTCTCATCTAGCTGTAAAAGAAACTATCTGAGACTTTGGGTTTAAAAATGTTGATCAGGTCCAAGTCCTTGGCATTCTCAGCCTGTCTATTGTATGTTTCACATGGCAGCCCAGGCAGCTCTTACAAAGACTAAAAATTTCCCATGAGAGATGATATTTATTGAATATGACTTATTTAATACATTGTACTCTTCTCAGTTTTGTCCGAGCGTTATCTGTTTGCCATCCTTTGTTTCCTCTCTCTGGTTCACAGATGGTCTAATATGAGGCAGTTTTATGCCCGTGTCCTCTTCAGAAATGTTCATTAGGTGATGGCAAAGCAAGCACTGAAGGTTTTCTGGTCCCTTCTTGAAGTACATTCGACTGAATGTACTTAGACTGTGTCAAGGGAAGGAGGGTCAGAAAGCCTTTGATACAAGTTCCTACACAATCCAACACTAACTAACTTTGTTTCTTCTTCAGGACCTACAAATAGAACGAGAGAGGAGTTCATACAATATATCTGGTGGCTGCACAGCCCTCATTGTGATTTGCCTTTTGGGGAAGCTATATGTTGCAAATGCTGGAGACAGCAGGTAAGCAAATTACTTGTCTGATCTTACTAATTTCTAAGGCCTTCTGATACTTTTTGTCCTTTCTCAAAAAGATCAAGTGATTAGAAATAAGATAATTCTGCTTGGGGTTAGATATTGACAAAGTCAGGCCTTCTACATGAGAATGAAAATGCATTTGAGGAGCACAATCAGGTTGGGGCAGTCTTTTATGTGTGCATAGTAGCCGTGCATATACCTAGGATAAATCTAAACCAGTATTCAGATGGTTTTTGGCTTCTGAACCTGTTTTTCAATGAAAGCTTACTAGAGGCATAATATGAGAGAGTGATGAGGGGGAGGGAAAGGGATTTGAATGAAGTGGTATTTGCAGGGTCACCTGGGGGGACTCCCCGGCTGGCTCCACTCTGCTCAGTGACTTTGCACTGTCCCCTCCCAGGAGCCCAGAAGTCTCTCCTTTTATGCACATGCCCTTAGAGACTGCAGTCTCCTCACTTCCGGGTTCAGCTAAAGGGAATTTTGGCAAAGAGGTCATGGTTAACCCTTAACTTTATCCAGCATTGCCAGGGAATAAGATAAACTTATATTTTAATTCTATTTTAAATAACCAATGCTTCTTTGCTTTTGGTGTGGGTAATTTTTTAATTACAGATTTTATGAAAAATATTCTAGTATGTGTTACATACTTCTCCCTTTAGTAACAAAATATGCTGGCCATACAGCAGGACGTTTTCCTAAAGACTGACTCTTTATTCCAAAAGTAATACAACTATCAGGCTCTAAACATGATGTCCTCAGAGGATGAGCAGTTTCCCTATGGGGGCTGCAGTCTTAGGATCTGCTCCTTCCTCTGGCCCCTTCCTCCAGATTGCTCTGGCCCTCCTTGAGGTCTAACCCTACTCCCTTCCCCTTCCCTGTCTCCAGCTCACATCATTTGGGGCAATCAAGAAATTCACCTTAATTTTACTTCCACGTACAACGCAGGAGACTTAGCCCTGAGGCAGTCTCCATTACTCCTAGTAAAGCATCCTTTCCCACTGAAGATCTTTCCCACAGAGAACAAAGGACAGTGAACTGCCACAGCAACAGTTTGGGGATTTGAAGATTGATGGTTTTTGAAGGTCCATTTATTTTAAAAGTATATGTGGAGTTCCCATTTACTCTGTAAGATATCTTCAGTTTCGATGTACGATTTTGCCAAGTAAGTGGCAGTATGTACGAGATGCTGTGTCGATTCCAGCATCTCTGGCTTCTGTTCCCCAGTATGAAGTCAAGTCTAGCAAGAGACAGACTCCAGCTCAGATGGGTCACCTGTGAATGCAGGAGTGAAAGAGAACCAGCCAGGAGTGTTAAGGTCCCCAGGAAGGAGTTGACCGCCCTGGGCCGGCAGAGGCCAGGGCAGGAAATGCTGTAGCAGAGCCTCGGCAGAGTGGGAGCCATTAAGAGGGGCCAGTGGGCAGGAGCTGCAGGAGGGAGCAAGAGGAGATGCTCTGACCTCTCTCCCTCGTCCCGCCCTCCTGTCTCTTGCCTGACCTTCCCATTGGGTGAGCCTGGCCGGGAGCCAGGGACAAGTAGCCCGGGAAACGCCCTCCATAGAGGTCAGACTCCGGCTTCCTGTTCAGTTCTGGACCTTGAGCTGGTTAGGAGGCAAAAGGAGCAGTGAAGGGGCGATTCCTTTCTGTTCCAATTACGACAGGTTGGATGATTCAGCTGCTGCACTCACATTCACCTTTTGCTTTCATGTCTAGTTCTGTGTCCTATAAAGTGAGTTTGTGAGTTTGCTTTCCTAGCCTGCCCAGGGAGTAAGGAAGTGACTGAGCGCCTTGCTCCCTGGCGACGGGCCCACCCCTACCTCCCAGGGGAAACGCCTTTCACCGGATGACCTCAGACTCAGAAGTTAACTCAACTTCTGGGCCCAACATATCTTTATGTTAGATGATTATTCTTCTAGACTCAGCTCCTCCCCAATGCGTTTTTCTAATTTCTAAACATAGCTTCCTTCATAGCTCCAAGCTCCTTGACAGAGCTGCTCACCTAGCCAGGGCTTCTAATCCTACATCCCAGGAGCTCCAGCCCCCTGTCCTGGAACCGACTGGTCCCAAGTGTTCATCTTGCCCTTTTTTTTCTTTTCATTCCGATTTCTAGACCAGACCTCAATTTTGTCATGTATAAAGATGGTGGTATTAGACTAAATAATCTCTAAAACTTCTGATATTCTAAAAATTAACCCATGGGGAGTGACACTTTTAGAAAGTAAAGTGGTACTATAATGGTTGATCATTTGGTTATTTTATATTTCTTAGAGTCAGTTTTTGAAATTTTAATATAACTGAGGTTCCTGTGTTTCTAAATGTACAAATACGATGTTTCATGTGTTATTTCCAATAATTTGAAAAGCCTAACAGGTACTTTAATCCTTAATAATTCTGTAAGGCACCAAAAGAAAAATTTATCCTATGTTAAAACAGTATCACTAAAACCTACTAAGCTTAATTACATTTATAGTATTTTGGCCCCAATATCTAGATATGAATTTGGGGTTTTATAGTTGATTGGTTGAATTTGCTGTTCACATAAGCATTATAGTTCATATAAAAACCCAAGACAATTTGAGGTGGTACTTATATATGCTATCCAAAACATAGGACGTTTACTCATTAGAGTACTATTTGCAGCTCTTTTATAAACAATACATTCTTGATGATATCTCATATAGGATCATTGCCCAGTTTATATACTAATAGGTATTCGAGTTTATGGAAATATTCAGTTATTCCCCAGAAAGAACAATTAAGTGAACTTTGATCATACTTACGGATAATGTAGGCCCATTATCCACTTCAGACAAGCAGTCAGGAATGCAGGGTTCAGTTTAAACAAATGCATAGAGCTGACGGAAGATTCCAGCAATAGGGCCCTGATTAATTAAGTGCTCATTTTTTTTCTTTATTGCTAGGTATTAGCTCTTATATGTTTACTTTAGGTCGTGACAATTTTGAGAGTGAAGGTAAATCTTTGTTGTACGATCACTACATTATAATTATTCACACTCAGGAAAAGAGAAACTTTGCACTGGTCTGATTTGGAAGCTGCCAGTGGGCGAGAACTATTTTGCAAGCCAATTAGCCGCGTATCCTCTGATTCACCATCAGGCTTATGCATGTGTGCTCAGGGGTTCTATTTGGGAAAAGCTGCCTGATGCTGCTTGCAGCTTACTGGTTTTTGAATCAGTGGCCATCCTCTGGGTAGGATGGGCCACGGTGATACAGGTGACTGATCCATGGTGGACTGGTCCACAGCCTGGGGCAGACTTGCCCTTCTACTCAGCCAAGCTTGGTGCACGCCGGTTGCTTTATTTTTCCCAGGCAGAGGCAGCCAACTCAACACCTAGGGGATCATAAGGGACTAGGAAAGAAGCAGATGGTGGGCGGATTTTCACTTGAAGCAAAAATGAACCTGTAGCATGCAAATGTCATGCAAAGCAATATGCAAACTCTCACCCATTGTGTTTGAGTCATCAGCTCCTTAGGGCTCTGAGTGATTCTTCAGTTTAGGAAGGAGCTTTGAGTCCATTTTAGAGATAATTTCATTTTATTTCTAGAGAACTAAGGCACTGGGGAAGCAAAGCCATTACCATTTATTTCAAACAATGTCTAAAGGTTTGGCAACTGAGACTAGGTGAAGTCATTTAGATTAAAGAAAATCATTACATATTAAATTCTTAAGTCTACTCTTGCCAGACTTATAATAACAGTGGCAATAAAACAGCTAATAAGTGCTAGGGGTACATATTAAATATTGTAACAGAGGCTCAGACAATAATTCTCTCAGTAATGTAGGGAGAAGCAGGTATTGTTAATATCTGTTAAATACAATTTACCAAAAAAAGAAACAGCAAGGCAAAGTGATTTGCCCAAGGTCCCATAGCTACGAAGGAGCAGGGGGGCTGCCCAGCCCAAGCCTGGGAGTCAAAGCACCGTGTCCTAATCTCCACACTGTACCCTGGGATTTCCCATCTGTGCAAAGACTCACAGGGGGTTTTAATTTTCCATTTTAACATCTCTAAATCAAGAATTTCTAATTAACATTGTCTCTTTCCTATGTATGTATAAAATGATGGCACACCTTATCATCAATAGCATCTCAGATTTCACCTAATGTGAATTATGGGGTATAGTGAGTGGGTGGCTACATTTAGAGGCTATTTTAATTGCATTGCAGTAGTCAAGCAAGTAAGCTTTGGGTGGTCCATTTCATGCATTTGCAGTATAGAAAAGAGTATTTTCCCAAAATGTGAGCTGCCATCTCCTTCTAGGGGTCCCAAAGTTCTAAGACCATTTCAAATGTCATGTTTTCATTTTGATGATAATCTGTTGAAGATAAGGTAAGCATTTCCTGGGTCTTCCGGATGACTGTTCTATAAATGATCACTGCCATGGATTCAGACCTCATTGTGTTGCCTTTATGATTTCTTTGGAAGCAAGGGCCTCACAGACTTTTTCACAATGAGTCCAGAGACTCCTGGGCACAGAGGGCCATCTTCTCACGCTTGAGGGTCCCCCTAGGAAAAGCTGGGGAAGGGCGAGTGTGTTCACTGATTAGCTCTGGGTCACAGGGGTCCATGAATTGTCATTAAGCGAAGCTAGTAAGTCCAGCCAGGAGGATTTTCTTTCATCTCCCTTTCACTTGTTTTTAGTTTTGCAGAATTATCCCCATTTAAGTTAAAGCTTTCTAAATTGGCTCAGGTGAATTCCCTTGGCAAGTGTACCCCTTGAGTATAGGGGTTTGGCACTAAATAAGACTTACATTCCTAAATTCAAAACTGGTTACACATCTGCGGGGCCCTCTCTCTCAGGCTTCTCCCGGTCACTGGTGGTGAGATAGTGAAACACCGTGTAACTGCCTGCAACCCGAGGGCACGTAAAGAACAGCTCATTCCATTTCATGTTCGTGGATCTCGACAGTGGCCAGAGCAGATCCTTCTTGCAGTTCCTTGTTGCTAGTAAGTGGTTCACCCATCTGCACATGCCAGTAAGCCGCTGCTTTGATAGTGGCCTTCCTCTGAGTTCAGAAATGTATTTGATCTTCTTCCATTGACGACATCAAATTCGCTACACTTCTCATTTTCTTTGACGTGTATCTGAAAAGTAGCATAGAGAGAAACCAAAATTAACTTCCATTCTCCACTATGAAAGTTGAATTGCTGTTTCTTCCTCTTTTCTACAGCCCCCATCTTTGTAGTATGTATTTTACATGATCCCTTAGCTATACCCCTAACCTGCAGAAGAGATTAGCAGAAAGAAAACTACTGTCAAATGATCACAAATACATGCATAGAAACCAAGCGATGGCCCCAAATAATCTCTACTCTTCCCATCGGGCCGCTCGCTATCCTACACAGAGGGCACATCAGAGGCCCTTTTTTCTCTGGACTTCCTCCCTGTCTCCTCTGGATAGTTTCAAACCTCTCCCTGACACTGCTTGCTCTAAATCAGTGGTCCTCAAAATGTGGTCCCCAAACCAGCAGCAATATCACCTGGGGACTTGTTAGAGGAACAAATTCCATGGCTCTATCCCAGACCTGCTAAATCGAAACTCTAGAAGCAAAGCCCAGCAAAGCCCAGACTTTTGGCAAGTCTTCCAGATGATTCTTATGCATGCTCGAGTTTAAAAATCACTAAAGGCTACCCCTGGGCATCTGAGAGAGCCAGTTAGGAGGCAGTCTGTTCTCAGGGTTTAAACATTATAGCTGTCCTCTCCGTGGACTGCAGCAACACTGTAAGGCAGTAGCTCCATCCTGCTGTGGTGAGACACCATGGACAGAGCAAGCTTCTAGAGCTCATTCCCGCTTCCACTCCGCCGCGCTGCTACCTGACGGGGAGGAGCCTGCCTACACCTCTGTCAGGCAGCTGCAGATTCCTTTCTGCCAGCCTAATGTACTGGAACTTGGCTCTGCTCCTCTGAAAAGTGGGAGTTGGTATGAGAATTTCTTGCATGATCCAGCTCCGTATGTCAACCTCCTCTTACTGTTGGGTAGTTCTGATGCCTGCATCCCACTCTATATGAGGTAAATTCCCTTATCTGGAATGGGCCAGACATGCCTCTTAGTGGACTTCTGGTTTCTTACTGTTGGGCCCCTGGGAGAGTGTAGTTGTGGCCCCAGTTCCCTCATCCCAACCAAGTTATGCTTTTAACTTCCCTTTCCTCTTAGCCCACTGAGAGGCTGAGCTGGAAAGTTTCATGAAGTTCATAGAAATGGAATGTTTGCACTTAGAAATGCTGGCATGAGGTGGTTGTGGTCAAGATAGTGACCTTTTCTATCCCTAGCTGCTGGGACAGCATAGAATGATGGATCAGTGTGAGGAGAAAACGTTGTAGCGGAGAACGCCAAAGCTCTGTCTTTGGCCTGCTCCAGCCCACGCCAAAGTAAAGGTTTTCGGGGCCTAATCGTCTAATTTACAGATGGTGTGAAACCAAGTAAGATGAACTAGCAAAATTCAAAAAGACCTTTAGTGCCGGGGAAGGTGGGCTAAATACCTAACCAGGTGACACTTAACCATAGTAAAGGTAAAATGTAGCACCTGTTGGAAAAAAATTGCAGGATAGGGGAGGCAGCTCACATTTTAAAAAATGTATTTAGGCAGACAGTAAATTCAATCTGTTCAGTAGTGTGGTGTAGACACCAGAACCTAACGTAATCCTAGGCTGCGGAATTTGAGATATAAGGCAAATAGTAGCTAATGTTTTTCTTGGCTTACTTCATCTCAAACACAGTTTCTAGGGCTTTACATAAATGACCTCATTAATCCTCACACCAGCCCTTTTAGGGAAGTGCTATCATTAATGTCCCTTTACCCATAAAGACCCTCTCTAGGTGGCACAATTTAACATACGTATGAATGAACAGGAGCCTTCAAAAGAGACTGGAGTTGGTGATGAGAATTAGAACCATGTTTGAAAGGGTGAGGAAATCTCAAAAGAACCGAGTCCCATGAAAATGTAACTTTTGTTGATATAAAAGAGATCTTTAGATATTTGTCAGATATGGGGAGAGTGGTAAGATTTTTTCTCCCTGAGTCTGGGACAGAGGTGACAGCCACAGGAAGACAGGGTAGTGATTAAGAGCAGGGCCTCTGGATACCTGGGCTTAATCTGGGCTCTGCCCCTTGTAGCTCTGTGTGACCTTGGGCCAAGCTCATCTTTTCAGTGCCTTGGTTTTGTCAACTGTGAACAGAGGTGATGATTGTACCCACTTCCCAGGTGGGGATTGGATGAACAGATGCATGGCAAGCCCTTAGCACCGGGCCAGGTCCGTGCTAACTGCCCAGTAATGGTTAGCTGCTGCCATTGTTGTCATATTCATCAGGAGAGCTGTCCAGAGATGCAGCAACCTGCTGAAGAATGTAGTGGGTTCTCTCTTAATGAAAGTATTTGTGCATCAGCTGTGTTACCACCTAGCAAGAATGTTGTACTAAGTAATTTGATTTCTCAGCATCCCTGTGAAACACTGTTTATATGACTTTGAGAATCTTTAAAAAATAATGTGACTGTTCCCCTTTTTCTTTCTTGTACGAATTTAATGATCTCACAGTTTGTATAAGGAAGGGTACAAATGTCTCCTGCTGTGAGACGATATATCAGGTAAGCTAAGTGTGGAAACAATAGATCCCCAAATTCGTAGGCCCACAGAAGCAGTGGCTTTGTCACGTCCCTTGCAGGCAGTCAGGGACCTGGGCTGAAGGAGGCCCTGTTATTTTTAACACTTGGCTTCCAAGGGCCTAGGGGCATCTCTCTGCAGTCAGATGGAAGGGGACAAGAACATGGAAGGACACTCAAAAGGGTTTGATGGGCCGGGCCTGGAAGAGGCATGTGGAGGCAGGCAGAAGTGCATGCATCCCATTGGCTAGAATCCAGTTCTACGGCCATGCTGCTGGGAAATGTCGTCTGAGCTGTGCACCCAGGCCCAAGGGAATTGATTTTGGTGGACAGTTAGCAGTTTGGGCCACCAGTAGGCGTTGAGAGGAGAATTCATATTGGGTTCAATTAATAATGGTATCATTATTCATTTTCGATACATTTCCCCCATTGTTCTGATGAAACTACAACTTGGCTGTCACTATCTTTTTTTAAAGCCCAAACACCAATTACCTCTTTTGTTACTTTAATTTTGTCACTGTTAGTTTTAGGAGAGATGCAGTAAGTTCAGCTTCAGCTGTCAAAGGCAGTGAAGAAAGAGCTATGATCCGCTTTCATCTTGGAGAGGAACACATTTGAATAATGAAAAGCCTATGAGTAAACAGCATACCAAGTACTTGTCTTTAGAAAGTTCATCATAGAAAGCAAGGCTCATTTCGTGCCAAAGAAGAAAGATCATATTAACCAGGTGGGGCGAGACTCTACTGATGTTTTAACAACTTCTGTCCTTTTGAGATTATTTTTAAATTGTCATAGTTCTGTTGTAGAGATTTTCAAATGACATGCCAGTTTGGTTTAGTGGTTGAGTCTCTTATCTGTCCTCCAACTGCAGTTCTTCGTGATGTTTTTTATTTGAACTCCTTTCCTCCCCTTCATGTCATCCTTAATAGAGTCGAATTAACTACTATGAGTGGATCATTTATAAATATACCTCAATCCATCATAAGTTTATTTATGTTAAACTTGTACAGTTCGTTGTGCATTTATGATATAGTCAGAGTCTCAGAGTGAAGATAACGTATAAGCTGCATAAAATGTCAGGGTAGGGGCAGGATGCACAAAATGTTTGTATGCCTGCCATGAGCTAGGTGTCTGCCGGGCACGGTGCTGGGAAAACCACTGTGAATGAGGCAGACAAGGTCCCTGTCCTCATGCACTTACGGTCAGCCCAGGAGGCAGGCAGTCGAGCATCCGTTCATAATGCAGTGCGATGGGCAAAGGCAGGTGTTTCAAGAGACAGAGGAAGCACTGGGCTTTAATGAGTGAAGGCTGCTTTGGGTTAAGGGGAAAATTCTAGCATGTATGTAATTGTGATCTGTAGCCTCAGGAGGAGCAGTGGGGTGCACTGAGTCAACAAGATTGCTTTGCAGGTCAAAATCCACTGCCACGGGGTTCTTCAGCCTAACCCCTTTGCTTTATTATTCCACGGTGTCCTTGTGGTTGTGAATAGTTCTGGAATATTTGGTTGGCACTTGGGTCATTTTGTGATACAAATATTTCTGGAAGGGACCATACTTGTTTTTGTGAAATGTAACCCTCACTGAGCTGTCATCAACAGAAAATGGTACATGAAGATCTTTCTTGTTTGATGACAGGGTGTTGCTATTCACTGAGCAATCCTTACTGGCGTGCAGTATGTGGTTATCAGATGGTTAATTTGCTCCTAGGAGTTAACTGGACAACATGGGCGTCTAACTTTCAACTTTGCCCCCCCTTGTATGAGCAAGGCGACAGACTCTCCAGGCTTAGATGTGGTTTAGCTGTTAGTAGCTAGAAAAGAGGAAGGAATGTGTCAGCCCTTGAAAGTGAGCAGGGGTTGTGGGCGATACAGCATTGATGCATTGGGACGATCCCAGGTGCTAGAGTCTGGAAAAGCTGGCCCTCGCCCCTGCAGAAAACACCTCGCTTTCCCATCTGTGGAAGGAGCTGGTTCCTACTCTCTGGATTGTCATGCAGGTTAGAGATAAAGTGCTTAAAGCACAAGAATGTGGCACGTGGTTCATTCGTCAAATATGTACCTGACTCACACCAGGTGCTGTCAAAGACACTGGCAACATAGCCACGAACCAAACCTGTGTCCTTGTGGAGCTTACAGATAGGCCTGGAAGGACAGATAATAAGCAAGGTATCCATGTACTCATCTGGGGGATTTAAAATGAAAAAATATGGGCCCCTATTCTCAGGCTTACTGAATCAGAATCGTCAAGCTTGAGGCCAGAAGTGTTTATTTTAAGAACACCCTGGGTGCTTGTGGTGTAAGTACTGTGGGACCATTTGTCTAGTCCAAATCCCACCCCCTCCTTTTTTTTTTTTTTTACTAATGAGGAAAATGGGGCCACAGAAATTGCCTTTCTCAAGCGCCCACTGGCAGCCAGTGGCAAGACTAGTGCCGGACCCCAGGGCATCACCTGTCTTTGCAGGACCCTCCTCTTCCCTTTCCAAGACTTTGCCTAGTATCTGTTCAACTTTTTCTTGGTATCAACACCAACTTTTTCTAGGATCAAATAATACTCCTGCCCTACTATCCTTATCCATGAAGAGTTTGTGGAACTATTACCTATCTTGGGGAGTTGTTAAGAATTTACCTTCTCCGTGGTTGAAATTTTCAGACATTATTGGGGAAAAAAGAGTGTAAGTGTAGAAACATAATCCCTTCATGAGGGTTTTAGCGCATCGCCAATCTGTAGGAGCAGCCAGCGCGACGTCCTCTTGAGGGAGGAGGAGGGTTTTCTTCTCCAGCCACAGGCTGGTTTGTTTGATGGTCCTGGTTCAGCTGCACACTGATGGCACTGCTCTTTCACTTAGCGATGGTTTGTTTTAATGACCCAAAGTTTAAATGGGTTCTGGGGGAAAAACAATAATATGAAATTTTAAAAATTCGGTAGAAATCTAAAATAGAATTTTCAGTGAGTAGCTAAGGGAGACCCATAGCTAAAGTGTGTGGGAGCTGTCTGAGTGGGGGCTATCTCAGGGTACAGAATGGGGTAGTGGTTACCTGTGTGCACTTAGAACTCACCTGGGCTGAGTTTGAATTCTAGCTGCACGACTTGCAGAATGACTTTGGCCAAGGTATACAGGATCCTGCTAAGATGTGGTTTGCTCATCTGTGTGATTGCAATCATAATAGCCTCCTTTGCAGAACTGTTGTATTAACGAGAGGGTGCACCTAAGGCATTTAGTATGGAGCTTGGCACTTAGTAAGCACTCAGTACACGTGAGCTACTGTCTGTATTAAATTAGGAAGTCAGGAATGCTAGATACTGGTTAAAAGTGCAGAGTTTGGAGCCCAGTGGCCTGGAATTGAGTCCCAGCTCCAGCGCTTGCTGTGCAACGTTGAGCAAGTTCTTAATTATCCTGTGCTCCAGTTACCTCATTGGTAAGGTAGGAATTGTAACAGCTGCTATCCCACAGAGTCACTGTGAGGATTCAATGAGTTAATTCAATTCAGTAAATATTTGCATGCCTACTGTGTGCCGGGCTCTGAGACTAGGTTAATAATGAAGACAAAAACCTCTGCCCTTATGAAATGCACATTGCAGCAGGGGGAGACTGATAATAAGTAAAATCAGTAAAACATATAATTCCTGTAAAAGCATTAAACATGTGCTTATCAGATGCATTTGAAGTGTTTGTGCAAGTACTTGCCTGCCATGTGGAAAGCACTGGATCAGTGTTAGTTATCAACAGTGGTTATCAGTATATCATTATTCCTACTATTGCAGCTACTACAAATAGTAAAGTTCACCACTTTAATAAATTTTAGTTTATAATAAAAATAGGTTGCAAGGTAAAATACATTTTGCATTGCAGTATAAATTGCTTGAATATGAAAGGGCTATGTAAACTTGTGGGCTGATGTAAAAGTATGTGTTGTGAACTTTTCCAGTGCATTCCTGAGCTGCTTTAGGACTTCAGTGTGGAATATAACTCAGCTTAGCCAATATTGCTGCCAAATATTAGCTCTGGACAACATGCTGAGTTCAGGTCAGCACACTCCATACGACAGTGTGTGTGTGCGCGCACATGTGTGTGTCTCCAAATAGTTTACAATGATAATTTAGTTGCTTTGGAGCACACTAGGCAGCCTGTAATATTCTTTCCAGCTCTCAAGTTTTGTGATTTTTAAATTTGGTGTTTTTTTGTTTTTTTTTTTTTTTTTAACTTAGTGATTGGGCAAGCAGTGGTTGTCTCTAAGTAACACAGAAGAAGTTTTTTTCCAGCAAAGCCCTTAAAAAAGTCTCCAGGCTCTCAGGCATTCAACAAACACACAAGGTTTTTTTCTTTTTCTTGCAAGATTTAACGGTGAAGTCAAGATCACTACTCAGCTGCACAAGAAGCCCACAGTCGCACTGCTCGGCCAGTAGCCTGCCCTGACCCTCTGTGCTGGACCACGCTTTGCCACCTGGCTCTTGGGTGCTTGCTTTTCTTTTCCAGGGTCATCCTGGGCTTTTGAGGTTGCAGAGTGGGAACTCTTTCCCTGCTATGGGCCACCAGGCCTGCCTGCAAAAGTTGGATTCATGAAATTCATTTTCACACTGATTCATCTCTCAACTTGCTTTTCACTCCTGTTTTGCAGCTTTTCTGTGTCAAGGTTTTTGTATAGTCATTTTCCCCCACCCCCTGGTCATGTTCTTTGAGATTCAGAGCTGACAGGTCATAATTGCCACCGATATTTCAAGGACATGTGGTCCTTCCCCCAAATGGATTACAGCAGTTCTCAGTGTTAATAGATCATCTAAAAATGGCCAGACTATAATATGTACTTTCCAGACCCTTTATTTAAATGAAACCCTACAGCAGAGGCCCAGTATGTGAAGGAGATGGGAGCACGTGTGGTGTAGAGCAGGTCACATATGGGCTAATGACACAGATTCTGGAGACAGATGAGCTCGATTCAGATGCTGACCTCTGCCACTTACAATGCTGTGTGACCTTGAACAAAATACCGAACCTCTTTGTGCCTTCCTTGTCAATAAAATGGGGATAATAAGAGACCTTGTCTGTGATAAACTTTGCAGGAAGGTTAAATGATTTAAAATGTATAAAATGCACTCATGCCTGTAATCTGAGCACTTGGGGAAGCTGAGGTAAGAGGATCCGTTGAGACCAGGAGTTTGAAACCAGACTGGGCAACATAGCAACACCCTGTCTCTACAAAAAGTAAAAATAAAAAAAATTAGCCAGGTGTGGTGGTGTGCACCTGTAGTCCCAGCTACTCAGCAGGATTGCTTGTGCCCAGGAGTTCAAGGCTGCAGTGAGCTATGATCACACCACTGCACTCCACCCTGGGCAACAGAGTGAGACCCCGTCTCTGAATGAATGAGTGAATGAATGAATGAATGAAAGTGTATAAAATGCTAAGAACGGTTCCTGGCATATAGTATATGTCAATAAGTGTTTGTTTTATTACTATACTGATAATCATAGTAATTATCATAAGTAACATTATTATCTCCCACCAACAGCCCCTTCAGGTTTTCTATGGAGCTGTTAAAAACTGCTGTTCAATACGGCGCTTTCAGTGCCACGCTGTTCACGTATTCCTTTTGCCCAGAGAAGACATTAAATAAATGTCATATTAAAAAGACCAACAAACCAATCTTCCAACTGTTTTCTAGAATGGACACTTAATCATTTCGCTTGTGAGTGGTCTCTCAAACAGGCTAAGTTTGTTCAGGCCACGAGACTGGTCCTGTTGGTGACTGGGCAGCTGTGCCCTTTCTCCCTGTGCTGGAGACCAGTTGCTCACACAGGGGCCACTTATACACGTCGCGGCCATCACGATTCTGCCACTTAAAGGGCTAACATGGTGTTCTGTGTAGGAACATCACCTTTCCTGAACGTGGACTCTGCAGTCATCCTGCCTGCCCTGAATGGTGCACGTGTGTTGACCAGAGCCTGTCAGGGACATTGATGCCACCCCAGGAAAAGCCAGACATTGCCCTTCTGCGGGGCCACTGTTTTTTCTGCAGTGGATACGTAATTACATTGTGCCAGGGCGTGAATTACTCTTTCACCACCTTGCAGCAAGCAGTCTTCGGGTTGATTCAACATTTCTACAAGAACTCTTCGGGCTCACCACACTGGGTGGGAATGGCCAGCAGTGCTTGGAAAAGAGAAATTCCTAGCATGTCTGTGTATTGTGCGTGAGTACCTGAAAATGTAAAATGAGCCGTGCAAACCAAACATGTTCCAGGTTAGACCTGAAAGAAATCGGGAAACAGGCTTCAAGAGCCAGACAACCCCCACCTGTCTTTTCTTTCATCATTTGGTATTTCACAGGATTTGCACTTTGCCATATTTAGCTTCAGGGATATACGGATTTCTCCTACTAGTGTTCTTTGTCCCACCTCCTCTAAAAACAGTCGCTACCCATCTCTCCACTCCCACACGTCTGTGTTTGCGCCCGTCCCCCGGCTTCCTCCTGTTTGCCTGCGACACGCTCCAAGTTATCTCATCTTACACACTCCCCCTCACCCCGTCTCCCTCTTAACCTGGTTCCCTCCACAGCCACGATTCTCCCTCAGGTGTGCGTTCCCTGGCTCCACTTCTCTCCTCATGACAACCGTGATTCTGTCCCTGTCACTTCCCTGGAATACAGTTCTCCCCGCCCCACCCACCACATGTCCCACTGTCTGATGGAGCCTACTAGCTGCTCTCCAACTGCTTTTCATCTTCCTCTTGGGCACAGGGGACCCCCTTCCCCAGCCTTCTGTGTAATTAAGGTGTAGCTCCATGGCTAATAAGGTTCAACCAGCGGGGTGTGGGCAGAAGTGATACGTGACCCACAAAAACCACTTACACGCCATTGGTTTGAACCATGTCCCTGAAAAAGATAAGTTCAAGTCCTAACCCCTTGTACCTGTGAATGGGACCTTATTTGGAAATAGGATCTTTGCAGATATAATTAAGACGTAAGTTAAGATGAAGCTGAACTGGATCAGGGTGGACCCTAAATGCAGTGACTGGTGTCCTTATTGAGAAGGCCATGCAAGGGTGGACACGGGGAAGACGACCAAATGAAAATGGAGGTAGACACTGGGGTTAAGCAGTCGTGAGTCAAGAAACACCAGGGGTTTCCAGGAGTCTCCAGAAGCCAGGGAGAGGCAAGGAAGGATTCTTCAGAGCCCAAAGGAGGAGCGTGACCCTCTGACACTTTGATTTAAGGCTTCTAGCCTCCAGAACGGCAAGAGAAGTAGATTTCTATTGTTTTAAGCCACTGAATTCGTGGTCATTTGTTTCACTAATCCTAGGAAACCACACAGACCATCCTCTCTCTTTTCTGTCTGCTAGTGGTTGACAAAGCAGGGTGGCTTTGGAAGTGCAGGCTGAAGCTGGCAGAACGCCGCAGCCTTGCTCCCTGTGACTGCGGAGCAGAGCCTCCCACCTCACCCCAAGCTAACTGGCCTTTGTATTTCATATGTGACATAAACATGGACTGTTAGGCCATTGAGATACTGTTACAGCAGCTAGTATCACCTTACCTAAAACGCCTACTTATAGAGACATTAAAGGCAGCTGCCATAAATACATACCCAACTTTTCTTGAACAATCTCTTTGCTCAGTTTCTAGGGTTTCACTCACTCTGGGTGCATCTCTTTCTCCTTCCCTGATGGTTCCTCTTCAGACCTGACCCTATAATGCAGATGCCCCAAGGTTTCCTCTTCAGCCAGCTCCTCCGCGTCCCAGCCCTGAGCCATCTCGTGCACCTTCATCATCCACTTGTATCCTGCTGTCGCCCAGATATAGAAGCCCAACCTGGACTTCTCCCCCTGCCGCAGGCCCCATGACCACCTGCCTCTGCTTGTCTCTGCCTTCTCATGTCACCAGCCCTCTCTCTGCCTTCCGTGAGGCACATGGCAGGGTTGGACTTTAACTTCCGGCAGATTTGGTCATTCCGCTTCCCCTGCAACCCAAAACCTAACCAGCTTTGCGAGCCTATGGCTTGGCACATAGAGAAACTGCTTTCCAGGTATTTGTCGGGCAGGATAATCATGAACTTGCCACTTTTTGGTGTTTCTGAAAGATTCTGTTGAGAGAAACAGCACATAGGAATGGTTTCCAATCCTCACATCCTGCTAGAAATTCCCAAATCTATGCCTGGATGAAGCCTGAACCTCATATTTGTGGCCCCCCAAGTGGTTTTCTGAACAGCTCTCTTATGCCATGAGCCTCCGTGGGAGAAGGTGGCGAGAAACGGCCCTGTGGAATGTGCCGTGGCTATTCACTGAGGGATCTTGCTGAAGAATTTGTTCATTTTATCACATGGACTCTACTTTCTTAAGTACCACAGAGGACTTTTCTCTTATGTACACTTTAGGGAAAGGCTGGGGGTTGGAGGCAGGGTAGTTTTTGTTGTTTTTTGTTTTTTTCATTTTAGATCCCGAGTTGTATAAAGTGATCCTGGTTGTGTCTGTGTTGCCTGCTAGGAAGCATTTGTGACCCACTTCTAATAAATGTAGGGGCCTTACAGTGCATGGGTTTTTGTATTAACTTAATCCCTAGCTTCCTCTGATATCTCTAGTTTTATTTTCCACATATATTTATTTTTTATTTTATATCTTTTGTGTAGATATGTAATCTCCCTTTAAATCCCTTCTGGAACAAGATAAAGTATGAAAAAAATAAGATACTTGCAAACCTCACACTTAAAATGTCCAGAACTAAGGGAATTTTTTTCCCTAAATGGTGCCCTTTCTCCTGTGTCCCCAGTTTGGTTCTAAGGTGCCATTAAGTACTCTATCACTTAAACCAAAAATCTAGGATAATTTGCCCTGACCTCTTCCCCTGCTCCATATCTGTCACCAATTCCTGTCGATAACCAGCTGCATCTTTTGTCCACTCCATATAGGAGCCTTACCTGGGCCCCCTGCAGGGATGGTCACTGGACTGGTACCTGGCCAGTCAGTCCCCAAGACCGCTACAACATGGGATGGCCCCATAGCACTCCCTTGTTTAAAGCCCCTCAGTGGCTTCTCGTCTTGAGAATCAATCCAGGCTCTTTAGCCTCTTTCTACCCTCACCTGTCACTTCTCATCCTCACACCGTGAGCCCTGGCAATGCCAGACCACATACTTACCTCTCCCAGAACCAAACTGTCCCTGCTCCTTTATAGCATCCATGCTGCGTGCATCTCTCCTGGGATGTCTTCTAGAAAATGCAGCTTAAGCATCACTTCCTCCTCGAGGTCTTTCCTGTCTCCCCCATCCCAGCCCAGGCAGACACCTGTTCCTTGAAGCCTTCTGTGTGCTGGGGCCAGCGTCTCCCCTCTGTGTGCTGTCACTTCACTTTTCACACTGCGTCATGACTGGGACTCTCTCTCTTTTTCTTTGTTTCTTTCTCTCTCTTCCCTAATAGGCCAGAGCTCATTTGTGGTAGGAATCAAATCTTATTTGGTATCTTTATATCCCTTCAAAGCTCTTCCAGAAGCAGGCGCAACTCTGCTTAGGCCCTTCATGAAATTGCCTGTAAATAGCATTGCTGTTTGAAAAGACCGTGACAGTGTGGATCCCATTGCAGGCTTTTCTGTAGCCTTTAAAGGAGCCTAGACAAGTAGGTGCACTTAGTCTAGGGAGGACACCATTAACGGTGGGTGTGCAGGGACCTGGATGTGATGGAGACGGCTAATTTGGGGGACACACCCCCTCCCAGTCCCCGGCACTTAGAGGCACTTAATGATCGTGGCCTCCACCCCCCGCCCCCAGCTGCATCCTCACGCACATCCTGTCAATTCTGACTCCAGATCACATCTGGAATTCATCGCTTCCCTCTTTCTCCATTGTGCCTTCCATCGGGCACTGCGACATCTCTCACTGAACTTCAGTGACAGACCCTGGTTTCCCTCTTTCAGCCCTGTCCATGCCAGTTGAGTAGCCACACACCAGGATAACCTTTGTAAAAGAGAAATGTTTCTGCTCCAAGCCCTTGAGGCTGACCGTGGAACTCATCTGAACTCTTCAGACAACTGCAGGGTCCTCCTGACTGGCCCCAAACTGCCTCTCCAGCCTCCCCTGAGCCCCTCCTCTTCCTCCCTGAGCCAAGCACGCCCGGCTTGCCCCTTCCCTCACACGGACCGAGCCGCCCCCCCCCCCCCCCCAGCCTTCACATTTGCAGCTGCTCTGCCTGAACCGCCCTGCCCCCAGCTTTCTCCACGGCTCCCCCAGCCAGTCCTTTTGGCCTCAGCCTCCTTGTCCCTCCCAGGTCCCCCACGTTTACAGACAGGATGCCTCCCCCACTAGGTCGTGGGCTCTGTGCTGCAAAGACTGCTCTCTCTGGTTCCCTGCCTGATCCGGGCGCCCAGCACAGCGCCTGGTACAACATAGGTGCTTGAGGAGTATTTGCCAAAAGAAAACAAGGGAGAGGAAGTAAGGTCTTAAAGGTTCTAATTTGACTGGTGAAAGTGTGGTGTTACTGGTGCCCCCAAAATACTCGAGGTCACGTGGATTTAATTCGAGTGCAGTTTTTATGGTGATAAATTTCAAGCTCCTTTGGAGGCTGAGCCTCCATGCGCACAGAATGTTTTTGTACAGCTATTGCCCAACATTTGAGACAGATTTGCTTCAGATTGGTGGCTTGGCTCTGCCTAGCATTCGCAGCCATGATCTCCACTTGCTAATTTAGGGCATACCTAGATTTCCAGCACACGTTTTCCCCCTCGGCAAAGTAGGACACAAGCCAGGGGACTTTGGTGTCCCCAGATGGTGCCTCTCAACATCCTGGCTCCAGAGTAAGTGGTCTCTCTGGGTGCACACTCTCTCTTTTCTTCTGGGTCACTCCCATTTGTTCTCGTTTTACTATTTTTGTCCCTGGCAGTTGTCTGGATGGAAATTCACTAGAGTTCAACATTTTTAGTATTATTGGATCTTAGAAAGGAGGAGACAGGATGGTGACCACCGGCATGGGCAGAAACCCAGTGCACGCAAAAAAAAAAAAAAAAAAAGCAGCTTTTAGCTGGAGGCAGGAATCCAGCACTGAGAAGAACCTGACCCTTGCTGGAGGGTGGCAGAATGCACCAGGCTGTGTTCCTCCATCTCAGGACATTGTCTCTCTCAATGCTGTCCCTATATGTTCAAAAACAACCAGAAGTGAAGGTGAGAAGTCATAGTCCCCCATGAGCAGGAGGAAGCCCGACATATTGAAGAAAGAACACTGTGGTGAAAGGTAGGACACGGGTTTTGGTCTGGCCAAACTTGTAACCTCCCCAGATCTCGGTTTCTTCATCACTAAAATGAAACGATTAAACTAATAAGATTTCTAAGCTCAACAATTTCTGTGACAACATGTCATTTACCAAATCTCCGCGTTACGCACCTCGAGTAAATGTTGAGTGATATGCAATAAGTTTTGGAGTCACATTAGTGATTTCAACCCTCTGTATTTGACAAGTGTTCTCTCTAATTAACCACGGAGAGAGGAGGGGCTGAGAGCTGGCAAGAGGTTGTAGCAATTTATGTCGTGCTTTCACCTGCTTTGTCAAGTAGTGAACCATCAGTCTCACAGCTGGGGAGCAGCCGACCAGCAGAAGTGGGGGATCTGAAATCTGAACCTGCTCCTGCCCGCCCTCACTCCTGCACATTTACCCTACGCAGGGCGCTCAGCCCTGGATGGGTGCTGACTCCTTTGATCTTCATAGTGGGCCATGCAGTAGGTTTGTATAGGCTAGGAGAGGTCAGATAGCCAGCCCAAGGTGGCAGGCCACAAGTGGAGGAGCGAGCACTCAACCCTGGTCCACCTGACTCCCCCCAGACAGCTCCCAGTGTGGGCAGGCAAGAAGTTACCTTGGACAGATTCACAGACCTGAAAAGACCACTTGGTTGATCTGGGAGGCAGCACTTATTTGGGGCCGAGTAAACCTGCTTCTCTTTTAAGGACTCTTGAGTTTGTTTCCTCAAATGCAATGTTAGGATAATACCTGCCTGCCTCCTTGGGTTAATGAAGAGAAATTAGACACAGTGCCAGCTTCTTAGCAGGTGCTTTTCAAAAAGTATTAGTACCTTTTCCTTCAGTAAGAGGAAGGATTGAATCATGCAAGACTCTTCAGGTCCAAAGGCGTTTCAGCCCCACTTCCTCCAGGATTCCCGGCCAGAATCTCCACTCTTGGTCATCAGTGTGTTCTTCCTTATCTCTAACTCGGCTTGCCTTTTTTAAATCTCATTTCATCACACATGTTCTTCTGAGCCTCCAAGACAGTCTCTAATTGTATGAAAAGCCAGACCTGGGAGAAAGGCGAGCATCCAAAGCTTCCTCACCAGCTTTGTGGCTTTTTGAGCATGGGGCAGCCAGGAAGGCCTTGTCTTCTGGGGCCCTGGCTGCTCTTCTGGCTCAGGCAGACACCACCGCAGGCTCCACTGAGCCCCCTCCGGGCAAGCACATGCCAGGTGTCGTCTCCACCACAGGGCTGCTCGGAGCTTTTTGCACACTCACCTGACCACCTGTGCAAGGCAGACGCCTCTCTGAGAAGCTCCTAAGATGAGCCCCACACGGGTGCAGTTAATCCGAAGGCATGCTTGGAGCTTGGTTGGATTCTCTAACACGGCGGCTCCAAGTTGCTGGCACACGGCAGGGCAGTGCCATCCAGAGACAGGCTGCAGAGGGGGCACTGCCTGGGCCCGTGCCGGGGCACACACTGCCTGCCTGTGAGTGTCCGAGCTTGGCCCACAGGCATCAGGTCCTAAGAGCAGGGGAGCCCTGCTGGGAGCCATCTCTGTTACTTCACGCCAGTCTGCAGAGGTCAGTCTTCATGTCAAGCCTTTCAGCTCTTTGGTTTGTCATTGCCGTGGCTGACATTAAGGTAGGTCGTGCCCGTGAGTGTTACGGCCTATGGAGAGAATGGCGCTCACCAGGCCTATTAATTACATTAAACAAGCCTTCTCCACAGTGTGGACCCTAAACTCTCACAAAATGCTCATGTAAATGGCTCTCTTTTATGGGTGATTCTCAGTGCTTGGTCTCCATTCCTTTCTTACGGGGCAAGGAAAGGCTGTATGGTTAGGGGCATGGAGAAGCCCTAGACAGGCATGTCTCCAGCTGGTGTTTGTGATACATGGAGACTCTACCCTACTACAAAGGGAAGAATGGTTTTGGCATAAATGCTCAAGTATTTGGCTACACAATTTTTGTTTTATATATGTCATGTTTCCTGTAGAAAATACAAATAGGCAAAGATGAAAGATTGCCTATAATCTCACCCCGTCCCCCACCACTGTTAACATTTTAGGGTATATCCTTCCAGTCTGTTTCCATACCTAATCCTTCCCTCTGCCCCACCCTCACCCCTACCCAAAGAAATCATACTCTACATACTGTTTTGGAATTTCTTTCCCTGCTTCCTCCTCAAACACAGAGTCTTAATATATGGAAAATAATCTAAACATTTCTTAGTGCTTCCAAATGATGGGCATGAACTTCAGTTCCTTTGTTCTTCCACAATTGTGGTGTCCTTAGGACCTTGCTTCATGCAATGTATTGTTGGCTGCAGTCTCTTTTGAGATCTTCCCTCCTTATTTAGTTTTTCTAGAGTCTCCCATATTGTTGGTTGTTATTTCTTGCTGCTGTCAATAAGTCTGCAAGAAATCCACTTTATTCTCCTCTTAGTATGTCTTTTTTGACCTGAAAAATCAAGTAACCACTGGTGTTTGCACTGTAGGTAAATTAAAAGTAAATAAGATCTAAGGCCAGGCACAGTGGCTCATGCCTGTAATCCTAGCACTCTGGGAGGCCGAGGCAGGCGGATTGTTTGAGCTCAGGAGTTCGAAACCAGCCTGAGCAAGAGCGAGAC
>NW_012153285.1:4287082-4321475 GCF_000956105.1 Propithecus coquereli | reverse complement strand
AAAAAAAAAAAAAAAAAAGTAAGATCTGAGTTAGGGACAGAAGGTCATAAGTAAAGCTCTTAAGGTTTTTGTATAGCAGCATGTGACTGGTATGTGGGTGGAACAGAATATTCAGCCTGGGACTCAGTGTTTACCTACCAGAGCTAGGCTAGGTCATTTGGCCATTTTGTCACCTTCTATAGGAAAAGTCATTTTTTTTAGTTATTCTGGGGAGTGGCCTAGCCACCCCCAGCATTTCATGGAGGAGAGAAATCCTCTTACCTGAGTGTGTGAGACCTCTCCTGGGTCAGATGCTCCTTTCTTTTCTCCACAATTTGAAGGTTTAAATAAAATGTAGCCAGTGTAGGGTGTGGGCAGTGAGGTGCCTGCAGTTGTGTAGGCAGGAAGATAGAAGTTTGGAGCTTTGGCAAAGCGTCTATGTCCCACTGCCAAGGCATAATAAACACTGGTTCAGTCAAGAATGTGAGTTTTGGCTTAAGTCTTCACGAATGTGCCCTGTAGACCATCTTTAAATTTCTTAGACTTGTGAAAACAATTTTAACTACAAATAAACACATAAGCAGTATAAATACAGAAACCCCACACAGGCAGGGACCTCCCTTTGGTGAGAACGCTGTAGGCATAGATGAATCACGCCGAGATAGTTTGCATCTGTGAGGTTCATGTGAACTCTGAGGCCACCAGACCTTAAGGCAAAAATAGATACCCTTCAAAGACTTTGTAGCTTCCAAGAAGTATTCATATGGAAACCAAATGAAAACGTTGATTCCCATGAAAGAGACCTCACAACTACACTGCATGGCTCCGAGTGATTCCAGCCAAACATGAGAAAGTGTTAACTTTTTTCATCTATGATTGAAAGAATGTGATTGTAATTAGGATACATTACTTTAGGTTGCTAGGGGTAGTTTTAAGCACTCAGCTTTAAGCACCACAGTTTAGCTTTTTGAACAGCAAACTCATGTTTCAAATTACGACGAAAGTCTCTATTAATGTTCTCTTTAATTCCTTCTGAGCCTCATTCCTAAATTGCGCCAGGCTGGGGCTGTCAAGGTTTGCGTGTGGAATGCCTCCATCTGCTTTTCTGCTTTGAGAGGTGGTTGTGCCTGAAACCAGCGGTGGAAATAGGATGATAATTGTGTTCTGAGAGCCTCTTGTTCTGTGGAGTGTGTGACTTTCTGACCGATGCTAAAGATTCGAACTGTAAATTTGAATAAGTCCATAGAAATTGGGACATAGTAACATGGGACTTGAAGCATAGTGCTTCTGCTGAGTGTTTTCTGGAGTGGTATTACGGTAGGAAGTGCCTCTCCAATAATGTCATTATGAGGACAAGCTTACAGTGTGAACCCTGCCCCCAGAAAAACATATGAAAATAGTATATCTACCATAACATATTTCTGGTGGATTTACTAGAGTGCGTTTTCTTCCGGTGAATTTATTGATTTTTTTTTCTTCAATCCTGTGAAATATATAAGGATGAACTGGTTTATTTTCATTTTACAGTTTGAGGAAGAAGTTAAACCCTAAGTAACTAGTTTACTTAGAGCTCAAGATATTTTTTATTCACCTGAAGATTTTTTTTTTTTCAGTTGCACTAGGCCCTAATATAAATATTTCTCATCCATTCTTGTGTTGAAATGGGAATGGTATTTCTACTCTTTCATGGAAAGTAAGTTTCCATTTTTTGGCATGACTAGTCCCAGCAAAAACAGGAAATGGTTTATCCATCAAAAATCACACTCCTGATTTTATTGATGATGTTCTTTCTCCTTTCTTGTCCCCTACTGTCCATACTCAGATAAACTGAGATTCGTAGGCCCTGAGGGAGCATGGGGACAGGAGGCCAACCAGCTGAGGCATCTCACACGACCTGACCTGACAGTCAGCCGGTTGGCTCCTCTTTGACCGCAGGTCTCTGCAGGGCCTTGCCCTTGGGGTTGCTGTTTTCTGGTCACCCACCCTTTCCCCAACGTCATTTTCCAGCTGGACCTGTCACAGTATTGAGTGCCTCTTGTGAACTCTAAAATGAGGAGATTCTTCCTTTTGGAGCCCTTGGAGATGTTCTCTTTGGCTTTGGTTAAATCTTTGCTGACCTCACAGCCATGTCTTGAGTCAACTTACCTAGGTGCAGCTGGTGCCTGGTTAGAAATCCTGACTTCTCTCTCCCTCTCATCTCTGCGACTTGCAGCATGGAGAGTTTCCTCAGTTTTTCAGCCTTTCCTGTTCCTCCATCTTCTCCTTGGCTCCCTTCAGTCAGCGCCACCAAGATTCAGTGCCCTCCCTCCTCTTTTCCTGCCTCCTACTTTTTCCTTACACTTCCCTGTAAATACTCTTCACCTTTTCATGACCATGTTCCTGAGTGTCGCCAGCTCAGCCGGGTCTCAGTGTTCCCTGGCCTGGACCTCCTCTCTGTTTATGACAACCCTCCCTCTCAGGAATCTATTCTATTTTGTATATTTATATGTACATGTTTACTTCATGAAACATTTGTTTAAAAAAATCTTTTTACTCTTACATAAGCAGTATATGTTACTTGTGCACAGTTTTTAGAAATACAAATAAATCAGATGAAAGAAAGAAAGATATCGTATTCTCACCACTCAAAGATGATGACTCACTCTTCCGCTTGACAGTTCAGTGAATATGAAGAGGCATGTATTGTAACCCTCCATGAGTCTTTTCTTCTTTGAATAAACATCCCTGGCTTCCTTAGATATTCTCCAGATATCTGGCTTGAGCCTCTCATCATCCAGGTCTCTGTCCCTGGCCCGTGACTGTGGTTTCCCTTCTTACACACGGCACCTCTCAGAACTGAGCTGACCCGTGCATCAGGGAGCTCACAGCCGCCCGCCCTGTAAAGACAGCATCCTTAGAGCCCACCCTCACTTCCCAACAGCCGTGCCACACGGCTGAATCACAGTGAGTGTCTTACGGACTGAAACTCTTGAATTTTGTGAACCTTTCAAACATTTTTGGTTTGCTTATTTCTACTTATACTAGCCCCTATTCAACATTGTCAGCTAAAAGATCGTGAGATCTTTTGTTGGTTTCCAAAGTCCGAGTAGATGCCATGCTTGTGGTATTTCTTTTACCTGGATAAGAAAAGGGTTGAGGGAAGGAGGATTGGGAATGACATGCCTTGCACTCTCAGAGAACCCAGGCAGACCAGTGGTGGCCTCTGCTTTCTTTTACAAGCCCTCACAAGCCTTTCTTTGATGATCTTATACAGGATCTGAGTCCAGGTTGATATCGAGTATTGCCTTCTTACTTTGGAGAATCTGCTGTCTCCCATGTAGGACGTTGAACCTGATTTGCCTGTCCCTAATCTCTGGGCACTTCTCTTCACTGCCATTCCCCCAGCTCCCTGACAGCCCTGCGACAGCCTCATTTTCAAGGGGCTTTTAGGGCCCCACCATGTGATCTGTGGGAGCCGGTGGATTCGATCTCTTTTATTGCAGCAGGGTTCTGTTCTGTGACATTTTCATCTGTTTGGGGGCTTTATTTTTATTCGTGTTATTTTCCCCCTTCTCAGTATGACAGGGAAAATAGAAATGAAGCAGTACTTCTGCTTTGTCTGATCCACAACATCAAACCTCTGGGTCTCAAGCAGCCAATTAGTCTCTTCTTCAGTCACTTCAGTTTTTCAGATATAAATAGATAAGGTCATTTCTATTGTCTTCGCCACATTCCATAAGAACAAATCTCTTCTGGGCTTTAGCCTTGTGAACATTTTTGATAAGTTGATATTGCTATACATCCATGGCCAGCTTCCTATCAAGAAGTGAGGTTTTAAATTAACCCCATACTAATATTCTGAGTGTAAAATGGGAAAAATATAAGGTTCAAAACGTGTTTTTACCTGTTTCTGTGTGTGGAACCTTCCCATTAGGAAAGCTATAGAGGATCAACAGCATGCTGCAGAGATGAGTTGAAACTCAGCCTGATTTCTGGGAGGTCCCAGGAAGAATAAGAAACTAAATGACCAAGACCTGGAAATTCTAATTCTCAAGTCCTATTCTAGACCCTGCCTACTAATCCCAAGAAGTTGAACAGAGAAATACATGGACAGAGGATAAGACAGAGGAACACATTTTATTAGTATTAATAATACAGTTTAGCCCTAAATCCCAGTGCCTTTTCTTCCTGAGCCAGGCTGAAACATGTTGAAGTTGTCTTTTTAAGCTAGAATCAAGTCCAGGGCAGAGGACCAGAACACCCTATTTGCATTTTTCCCCCTCTAATCCTGGTGATGAGGGGAAGTCATTGCAGAGAAGCAGCAAATACAAAAATAAAATGAGAATCAAAACAAGAAAGCCTTCAAGCTTAAGCCAGAACTAGCTGAAATGAGGGTAGTGAGCCCTCTTACCTAGTAGACTGTTTAAGAGAAGAGCCAGAATGGAGAAAGTAGAGAGTAGGGGGAGACGGGGAGAGAGCCTGGCATTCCCCAGGCAGCCCCACCCCAGCCTCTTTTCCTCTGTTTGTGCATCTGAAAAAAAGAAAATGGAATCAGAGAGAGATGGCCTGGTGTGATCTCATCCAAGAGAGAACAGCTCTGATTTTATATTCGACATGGTTTCAGGAATAGGAGTGAGGCTCCAAGAGTGAAGCCCACTGTGTCCCTCAGCTGTAAGGCTTGAACAATGAAGCCAACTGTGTTTCTAAGCTATAGCTCAGTCAACTGCGTCCATCCCTGAATCTGACCCACACATGGGACAAGAGTGGAGAGATGTTAGGCAATGTTCCTCCCCTAGTCAGATTTGGAAATTGTTACATAGCTACCTGGTTTTGGAGAACAGCAATACATGTTAGTATATTAAAGGTTCAGAAGAGTCCTGTGACAAAGAAATGTGTTTCCTGAACTCTTTTGAGCATGGGGAGTCTTTGTTTGGTAGTTCCTGATATCACTCAGGAGAGTGTCCCCTGGGAAACGCTGTAGGGGCCAGCCTGAATGCAGTGACTTGTTCTGTGGAGGAGAGTTGGCCAGACAGACGAGGCAGACGGTAGATGAGAGAATGGACACATTTTTCTATGTTCTCACTTAATATGTTAGTTCTGTTCTCTGTTTTTATCCCGTCATTTCTCTATTTGCGTTCCCTGGAACACTTGATTCAGTTCATAGTTTTAACTACTGTATAGACATGACTGTTCCCAAATCTATTCCTTCAGCCCTGACCTCGTTCCTGAGCACCACCCACACATTTCCAACTGTGTGCTCACTAGCCCTTCCACCTGGCACCAGGCACACGCCCTGAATTGAACGTGCTCAGAATGCACACTGCCTTCTCCTCCACACTGGCTTTCCTTCCTGTCTCTCCTGTCATTAATAGCCCCTCACCCTCCATTGCCCAAGCTGGAAGCCTAGGAAGATTCCCAGGCTTTTTCTTCTCCTTTACTTCCCACATATAATCCAAACAAATTATGTATTTTATTTCTAAGAATTTTCTGTTTCTACAGACATAGTTCAGACTCATTTTTCATTTGGACAATTGTGAGAGCCTCAGGTAAATTATGGATTGAGTAGAATTTTTGCAAGGAAAGGGGATTTGGCATGGGAACCCTTTATATATCTATTTGTCAAGATAAAATTACAAATTACAGATATGCTTGGGAAAATGTTAAGGAGACCCTAACATTAATATTAATGGACAAAGTAGGGTTTCAAAGCTGTTGATCAAGAGAAGCAGGAATGCTTCAATTCTCCCCTGTCAATCTCCCTTCTTTTCTGTGGAGTTGTGGGGGGATCACAGCACATCAATGGAGGTGACAACAGGAAATCAGCATACCATTTTATCATTAAAGCCTAAGCGGGGTCACTAAGTACAGTTTGTATTTTCTTTCATGCAATTCCTTAGGATTCCAATTATGGACAGTTTTCATTGCATGACATAGCAAAGTTCCAAGTATTATAATTGACTATTCTGCTTTGACTTTTATATACAGGTTACCTTTAATGGTTCATTCAACATCACTAATAAGCTATACTTAAAGTCCTTTTGCATATATACTCATTTAGTCTGAAGAAAGTGTCATTGTCTATTTATCAAGTAGGAAAAATTCATTCTCAGACTGGCTTACTCTAAGAATGCATAGTAAGTAGTTCATAGCTTGAACTAGACTTTGGACTCTAAGCTTTGGTCACTTTCCGCTTCACCTCGGCCAGGTCCCAAACCCAACTGAATGGGTTATGTTCAGTGAATGAGAGATCAGCTTCCCAGGCCTTTGTTGTGTAAGGAACTGGAGTCAGGCAACTGTCACCAGGAAGAGGCAGAGAGGTTTTACAGATATGGCTGGCACACAGTGTCTAGCCTGTATAACCTACCGTGGGCCACAGATGAGCTTGCCTGCCTTGCCAGGTGAAATCATGTAGCTTATTTTGCACAGGGGCATGTGGCAAATAAGAGGCCCTGTTTACTTGCACAGTGCAGGTTGCAAGACTTTCCCAATACATTCTACAGTGTAGATCTCATTGTGCATGGATCCAGTTTGCCCTCGTGCAGCAGATAGAGTTCCTGATTTATAGCATCATAAACAACAGCGAAGGATGCCTCAGGATTCTTGGCAGGCAAATATAGACAAAACTCCTTCATGTCTTTTTGAAGAAGTCCAGGGCTGGAGACCCCTGGGCTTTGGTCACATATGTAATGTGAAAGATCAGGAAATTCTTTTCCCTTTTCCAACCATAGAATTTTACTGATGTGATTTAAATAGAATTTCTTCTTGTTATGTTTGTCTGAGCATGGAGAACTGGTCACCCACCATTCTCTGAATAGAACCATTTTAAATGCATGAGGGAGAGTGTGATCAAATCATTCCTCATTCTTTCCTTCAGGCTAAAATACCACAGTTGCTTTAACCTTCTTCAAAGCATCTATTTTCCACCCTTTGAATTGTTTTTACTTCTCTTCTTGGAACTCTGTTGAGTTGTTCCATTGCATTGCCTTTTTCAAGTAAAGAGGCCAGAAATGGACACAAACCTAACAAGGGTGGTAGCAAAGAGATTGGCTCCCGGGCTCTGCAAGTTCTACCTGCCTTGGCACACAAACAGTGAACTATTGTAGTCAACAGTCATTTAAAAAAAGAAAAGAAAGAAAAGATCCATCCTACTCCAAAAATGACTACAGTAGAGAGAAAAATAAATGCCTTTGGTGGTCCCATCCAGTCTGCCTACTTGCTACAAGGAGAAACGTGTGCTTGCTTTAGAACTTGGGAAGTGGTTGTACACAACTGTGCTGGGAGACTGTGCAGTGCAGTGGATTTTAGATATTGACCCTGCATTTGAGAGAAATTGAATATGTATCATCTGATGCAAATGGAAAATAAAGCATTAAGTATTCAATTTGTGCATTGAAATCTCAGCATACAGGCAAAACTTTTCCAGCAAGTTGATTTTAAAATGGTGCTAAATAAGAAATCACTGTGAGCTTTTCAGAAATAAATTTAGTTTGAACTCTGTCATCCTTGAAGAGAAAGTTTTTAAAACCTACCAAGTGGGAATGTAAAATGGTACAGCCACTTTGGAAAACCATTTGGTGATTTCTCAAAAAGTTGATATATGGCTCAGTATTTCTACTCTTGGGTGTATACCCAAGAGAATTGAAAGCGTATGTTCACACAAAAACTCGTACACAAGTGTTCATAGCAGCATCATTCATTTAAAAAAAATGGAAACACACTCCCTTAAAATTATCTTCTAAAGGGAGACAATTAGAATGGGAGGAATAGAAGAAAATAAAAATGGAAACACAAATGTCCATCAGCAAATGAATGGATAAACAAGATGTGATATATTCATATAATGGAATATTATTCAGCCGTAAGAAGGAAAGAAGTACAGATGCGTGCTATAACATGGATGAACCTTGAAAACATATGCTTGGTGAATGAAACCAATCATAAAAGACCACATTTTGCCTGATTCCGTTTATATTAAATGTCTAGAATAGACTAATCTATAGAGACAAAAAGTAGATTAGCGGAGGGGATAAAGGGGAGTGATTGCTAATGGGTATAGGGAATGGAAGGGCCCTTTTTGAGATGATGAAAATGTCCTAGAATTAGGTAATGGTGATGGTTGCACAACCTTGTGGATATACTAAAAACCACTGAATGTACACTTTAAAAGGGTAAATTCTATGGTGTGTGTATTATATTAAAAAAAGAAACCATCCTACTAATCCTACTGATTGACAGATGGGCCCCTCGTCGTTTTGTTGGTTTTTTTTTTTTTTTTTTGGAAATAAGCTCCTTGAAAACTTTAATGATGATGCTTTTACCTGATCTGGAAATTTTTGTGCTGGTGTATTAGGTTTCCTGAATGTTGCTGGGATAGCAAGATGTTTGTAGACGGTGGCTGAAATATGACATTGAGAAATTATTCTGGGTGGTACAAATACAGACTGGGTTGGTTGTGAGGAAAGCAAAGAACATTTGACTCAGTTATTGCTCTACGAGTAGTCACTTATTTTTGCTGCTGCTTAAGGATCTGAATTTTTTTCCCTTGACCATTTTTTGGGAATATTTTTGCTGAGGAGCTTAGTTGTGTATTTGAGGTCTTATTATATGAATCATCATATTTGCAAACTTCTTTAGTAGCTATTCTGAAAATGGAATGACTAGAAACACACCCAAACTAATTCCTGGCTGGTGGGATTATCTTTTTTCCCTTGAGCTATTTTTTGACACCTCTAATTAGCATCTACGGCCTGGCTTGTTTCCTCCACTGCCTTGCTTTCTTTCCCATCAACACATTTCTAATACTTTTGAAGGAGACCGACATTTCTGCTGCATCCAAATAGAATCCACAAGGTCTGATGCTTTTGAACAAAATGGATGCTTCCTCCCTATGCCTTGAAATTGATATACACTGTCAAAAAGGGTTTTCCGAATGGTTTCTCTTTGTCACCTTGTACCAGATTTTCTCCTCCATTCTGGAAATGTGCGGTTTAATGTTGCATTTCAAATCACTTTCAGCTGAAAAAGTGTGTAATGGAATCAGGGTATCCCATGAATACTCTTAACAGTGTCAAAGATGCCTTTTGTTTGCAGCGCTGCATTCCAGGGGGACTGCAGACAACAGTGAAATGACACTGGGGGCTTTGCTCAGTAATGGGTTTCTGTCCTTTATGATTTTAGAGAAACACCACTAGTGGCTTCTCCCATCCTGGTGCTTCTGTATTTGGTTTATATTTATTAGAATCTGAATTGTGGTGATTACCACCTCCTGAGAAGAAAAGCAGTAGCTGGGGGGTCCTTGTCGGTATTTCCCCAGCCCACGAGTATCAGGCTGTTTTTCAGAAGCATTTCAGTTTAAAGCTGAAAGGTGCCTACCAAATCATCTGGTCCTACCCCTTCTTTTTATAGGTGAGGACATGGAGGCCCAGAGATAAAGACTGGCCCAAGATGGAGCTGGCACCTACAAATTCTGATTCCCAGGCCAGTGTCATTTCCACACAACACACAGCCACAATTACTCACATGTGTGTGAATTTCCCCTGAAGCCACAGACTTTCTGAGCTGGAGGTGGGCTTGACAATTAGCCTTTGCCTCCGTCTTTATCATTTCATGCTTTGGCTGTCACATTGTAACCTCCCACGTAAACCCTCAGAACCTAACAACCACCCAGACAGGGTAGATAACTGCGGAACCTTCCTCCTGCGTGTTTGTGTGTTCTACATGGACGCACATTGAACTATGCCTGTGGGTGGGTTCCATGCTGCAGGGCTGGCTGATGCTCAGGAATTAGAGGTGGGAATGAAGCTCTGTACTACCAGGACTTTTTCAAACCAGAGCCTCGAAGCACTTCATTTTGTCCAGCAAGTTCCCGAGCTGCAGAGAGAAGAAACCCAGGTATAACAAAGGGAAGTGACTTGGTTTGGATTCAGACTTGAGGTATGGGCTTGATCCCTGTCCTCTGTCTTCCTTCAGGACTTTTAATACCTTCTACTCCATGGAAACTGGACTCCTGGACACCATTACCTGATTCTCGAGTCCAGCAGCCTGATGATTTTCTATTTCTGTTCTACAGAGATTCTACCTTTATTTTTGAGATTGGCGCGTGCTCACTCGTGTGCGAGCATGCGCTCTCCCTGTCTATATATATATATTCTCATTCTCTCTATATATATTTTTCTCATTCTCTCTCTCACTTGCTCGCTCACTCTCATGTTAGAGGTCATTCCTGTGTTTAGAGCAAAGGGAGTGATTGAAGTAGACTCTTGGTGCCACTTGGACAAAGGCTTCTACTGAGGCCGAAAAGCTCTATGCTTATTAATTGTTCTTGTGCTGTGTGTACATAGCACCTATTTGCAATATCATTTGCATATGAATTTTGGGATTATGTTTGGTTTTAAGACCAAAGGTTTTTTTTTTTTTTTACACTTTGATGGGGCAGAAGGACAGAAAGGTGATATGCTCTGGAATGTGCCATGGCGGAGCACAGGCTTTTAGGATTCCTGAGAGTTTGAGAAAGAGGATGCTGACAAAGTGTTCCTGTATTTGCCTTACTTGATTCTCCAAGCTTCATCTTCCTCTTCAAGCTTAATTTGTTACTCGTTTGCTTGAATCTGAAGCTTTCTTTGTATTTGTAGCAGATGGCCCAGGATACTGTGGTATACTGAGGCAGTGTCATCTCCCTTTAGTGAAGATTAGAAATGAGGGGGTGGGAATGAGCTTCTGCTATTCAAACCTAGTAGCATCCTGTGTGTTGGGGTGGGGAGGGGACTCTTTTGAGACTTTCAGAAGAAGATTTCCTTAATTTACAGGGTGAAACCACTCTGTAATGTGGCTGTAGACATGGCTACAGTTACTTGCTATGCGCACACACACACACACACACACACACACACACACACACAACAGTATATGCCGAGTCTTGGCCTGGAACAAGGGAGATGTATTCCAAGCAATAAAGAGTGTAATTGGCTGTTTGCTGCCTCCCAGCAAGGACATCCCTAGTCTATTTACTCCACAGTGATGTATGAGGGGGAAGTGGCTCTCCCGTCCTGCTGCCACCTCCAGACCCCTGGCTGGCTGTCTGGGCCTTGAACTCTGGACGTGGTGTGGTGTGGTAGGTAGCCCACAGGCAATGGTGCAGTAATTGAATTGGGAGAGGTATTTTGTTTTGTTCTTGCTTTATCACTGATTTAACACATTTAAAATTTCCCCGTAGCCACTGAATAAATCATATGTGGATATATACGGTCAGAGCCTAAGGGCAGAGTTTCAAGTCAGTGCTTAGGTCCCCAGAGACACATATGTATCAGACTGGTACCGAATGCCCAAGCTGGGGCGGTCAGAGAGGGGACCTGTCTAAACTCCCCTGTGTGGCTAAGATTAACGAGATCTGACGTGCCACCAAAGGGACTGAGGAGTTCTGCAGTCATCCAGTTAATCCCTAATTCAGAACCTCTTTTTATACTTTTTGGTTTTGAGCATGATTGGCAGTTCTGAACCTGCTTTTGTGGGTCCCCCCTCAAAACACAAGTAATGGAGAAAAGTACAGACATTTTTTTAGGCTTCACCAGTTCTTATTTCTATAACAAAATTTGGTCACTGGCTTCTCAGCAGCCCCACAGGTGCAGGATACTTTTGCTGCTGTGCCCGAGCTCCAAGCAATGGCCTCTGGGGTGTGCGTGGGCCACTGAGCAGGACTTTGTGGACTGGTGCTTGAGGCGCATGGGGTTCGTGAAGATTGGCCGTGGTACCAAGCCGAATCGGCATGCAGGAGGACTCCAGGTCTTCTGAGACTATACTGCCACATCTGCGCAAATAAATTCTTCTCGAAACTGACAAAAGGAGCACACATTCCCTGTAACAGTCAAATAATAGAAAGGTATACAAAGAAAAATTAACTATTTCTCTCCCATTTCCATACTTTTCTCCCAACTCATTCAGACATAATTAGATAATTGCCAAGCCGCCAGGTGTCAAGGTGGTCAGTTAGGACAATGAACCAAATTGAAACTAACAATGGAGACTTTTTCCCCTTACTGTGATAATGCAAGGGTGGGGTGGGAGAGTGGGTCCCGGGCTGTGGCTCTCCCAGTGACTGCTGTGCACTGGCCATGCAGTCTGGTGGGGATGGCAGCTTCCCCCATGAGCTGGTGGCCAAAGCCTTTGTAGTTACCTGTAGTCAGACCTGAAGCATCACACACAGGATGTGGGCCTGGAATCAGTATATATATGGCATATTTATATATGGGATATTTATGTATAGTTTTTGTTTTTACAAAAACGGGAAAGTATCACACATTACTCTGCAACTTTTCTCATTTGACACATCATGGATACCACCAGGTCACAAAACATAGATGTCACCTTTTTTTTTTAATGACTGTGATAACTTATAGAATATGGACCAATTCATTCAACAATTCCCCTTTTTCTGGTCAATAAATAATGTCAAAATATGAATTCCTAAATATCTGTCCTATGTACTGAGTCTTTTATTTCTTTAGAATGTATTCCCAAAGGTAGAATGGCTGAACCATTGAATATATAGTTATAATTCTAATAAATTTAAAGGTATAACAATTCACATTCCCATTAATTATGAGAACGACTTTTTCCTCTCTTTAAGAACTGTATATTGTTGATGTTTTGAAATGTTTACCAGTCTGATGAGCAAAATTATGTGTTACTTTAATTTGCATTTTCCTGGACTAGTGAGATTATCTTTTCATGTCTTTAGACTGCTCAGCCATGCTACCTGCTGTCTTTTCATATTTTTGTCGAACATTTGCATTTTCCCTTCTATCAATTGCCTAATCGTATTTTTTATCACCTTTTTTCTTTTGCCTGTTTGTCGAATGTCTTTTGGAGCATGTCAGTCCTGCTCTGAGAACATTGTGCCAAGGTGGGATTTAGAAGAGTTGATGTGATCTCCTGAAAAGAAACTATAAAACCAAGTGAATATTTTAAATGAGTATCCTGTTTTACCCTCTCTTTTTCTCTTGACCACTTTCTATTTTGATGAACTCAGGGAACAAACAAAAAATAGGTGTTTTTGACTCCAAAATACACCATTGGAGGATAGAAGTAGCAGGATTTTCTAGAAACTATTCTCTAAACTCAAAATTCTCAACAGTTAGGAATAAATTGCCTTTATCTTCTCATGTAGCTAATACTGGAGGTGAGGGGGGCATTTAATGGCTCTGCTTTTACCTCCTCTTCTCTCATCCTTGCAGTTGACTCATAAGAACACATTAAACCTCAGTGTTCACTGTTTCACAAATAACACCCCATCTATTATACAGGAATTAAAAGTAAAGGATGTAAATTTCAGCTGCAGTCTCTGTGAATGAAAACCAACCTTAACTTTGGAGCATATGCTTAAGACTCATCCCCTCTGTATGGTAAGGGATACTGGGTGGGAGGTGGTTGCCTGTGGCCTAAGTCACCCCAGCCCCTTGCAACTTCCTCATTTAATCTCTGGCCAAACCCGGGGTAGGTCATGGCATGTCATCCAAATTCTGACCATGGTAATAGCCACAGGACCAGGCCCGAGATCCCAAAAGAAATGTCAGGGCACGTACCCAGCTCTCCTGGACCCAGACTGCTGCCACAGCTTTTGTTTTTTGTTTTCATTTTCATTTTTATTTTTTTCCCTAATTTTCCTTAGAAAAAGTATCTCACAAAATAATGAGGTAGACGCTATGAAGTGCAGGGGTCTTGTGATGAGAGAATGTAACTTTAAAGGCATTTCTCCGCTTTATTGATTGTTAAGTACGAGATTTGTCAGCGTTCACACGCACTTCATTCCCTTTGAAACCCTCTTCCTCTTGCTGCCCTGCTCCAGATTGGAGACCAGCACTCTGACAAATTGATCCCGAGATCAGAGGGATGAAAGAGAGAAAGATCAAAAGGAAGCCAAGGATCGCAGAGGAATAGGCATTGTGATGCGGGGATCGGGAAGGCTGCAGCCCGACAGCGCTGTCATCTCTTACCGGTAGATGCCTCTTAAAGGGGGAACTTGATCATTCAAACAGGAGTGGAGAATGTTCTATACATATGTGGACTTGGATATAATTATCTATTTAAGAAAGCAATAAGCTAAGGTTACCCCAGCAGTAATACTGGGATGGTGTGTGAATTTGGTGGTGGTGGCCTTTGCTGTCCGCTAAGGAGAGGGCCCTGCCTCTCATCCCCTTGTCTCCCAAGTCCCTTTGCAGTGGCAGCTCAGCCAGAACAGCATCCTCTTAGGCTTGCTGTCTTTTTGCAAAACCAACAAAAAGGCAGATGGATTTTTGAGGGCTCCGACTATATACAGTTAGTAATGTTGTTACTAAGAAAAGTCTTATTTAAGGCCCTCGCTTCCAGATCCTTCTGTTCATTTGCCCAAGTCCGGCTCATTCTTCATTCATTTAGTCACTTATCCATCAGCAAACAGTTGTTGTGTGTCTGCCACATGCCAGGCACTGAGTGTCAGAGATTCAGAGTCTCTGCTCCTAAAATGTCCTCGGGGTGGTTTGAGACAGCCATGGAAGCCAACAGTCACAGAGAGGACTGGAGAGGGCCGTGGGGTGTGAGCAGATGCCACCCCAGGGTCACAGAGGAGGAGTGTGGGAGGGAGGCCAGGAGGGCGAGGGAGGTGGGCGTTCTCCTGAGCTGACTCAGGTAGGCTGGCCGTCAGAAGGGAGAAGTGGGCATGGCACAAGTGAGGCTGAGCCGGAAGTACAGGCGAGAACCTGATCATGAAGGAAATGGGAAGTGCTGGGACGCCATGGAGGGTTTGGGTAGGGAGTGTGGTGTGAAGAGAGTGGTGCCTTAAGATCACCTTTGTGACCCTGTGGAGTATGGGGCAGGGGACAGCGGAGAGCTCCTTATACAGACGAGCTCCAGTGGAAACCAGAAAAGGCACAGACGGGGAGGAATGAAGGAAGGAGATAGATTCACGTGCTACTGAGGAGGCAAAATCTATAGGACTGGGTACCTGTCTGGATGTGTGGGGTGAGAAAAATGAGACACCTGGAATGTCTGGCTTTTGGGATGAGCAACCGGGTAGAAAATAGTGTCGTTCCTGAGATAGGGAATGCTGGAAGACAGGTAGATTTGGGGGTAGGGTGGGGACAGGATCATTCATTTTGAACCTTACTTAGTGTGAGATGCCAGTGAATATCCAAGTGGATGTATCTGTTGGCAGTTAGCTGTTCCAGGCGGGTGCAAAACAGAGAGGTGTGGGCTAGAAAGGTTGTCTGAAATCATCAGTATATGCAGTTGTTGAAGCTATTTATCCATTCAGTAGATATTAAGGGCATGCGCTCTGCCAGCTTTGTGTGCACGTGACCTGTGCAGCCACGGGACCCCACTCTCAGAAGGGCCCCACATTTGGTGTGATGTTCTGCTATTGCCATCTTGAAATTCTCCATTTTTAAACAAGGTGACATGTGTTTTTTTATTTTGCACTGGACCCTGGAATTATGTAGCTGGTCCTGCCTACGATAGATAGCTTGGCACTGTGTATAGTAATAGGGCTACAGTGTTGATCAAGACAGACATGGTTCTTGCCTTAGGAGCTTATAGGCTAGCGTGGGAGACAGACAATTAAGTAATCAGTTACAACATTGCTCAGGAGGAAGACCAGGCTAAGGTAATACCTAGCGCAGAAGAGGGATCTAACCTAACCCTGGGGGCTGAGGTGTTAGGAAATGAGATCACCCAGCAGGAGAGAGTGGTGAGACAGAATCCTAGTACACAACACCAAAGGGGAGGGGTGGAGAAGTCTGAGAGCAAATGTCCTGGGAGTTAGCACAGAAACCAGGAGAAGGAGAATCCTGGAAGCCAGGGTTGGGGGATAATCAGATGCCACCCAGGAGATCAGAATGATGACATGTGCAGTGGACACAGCAACAGAGGGACCATTTGGTGACTCCAGTGACAGAGGCTGGGTGGGAGGGGGGCAAGAAGTAAATTTACCAGTGTTTGAGGGCTTGGCAGGAGGTGAGGAAGCAGAGACCCTGAATGTAGATTATTATCAATTTATAAGCCTTGGCTTAGTAGGAAAGAAAAGAGGACAGCCCCTGAAGGTGGATTTTGGATTAGGAGAGTATTATTTATTTGGTTTTGGTTTCTTTTTGTTTGATTTTAAATACACAATGTTTTGAGCATGGTTTTGCACTATGGGCAGGGATACAGTAGAGAGAGGGGTCAGAAATGCAGGTGTGGGAATAGCTGCTGTTGGGGGGACCCCAAGGTGGAGGTGATGGATGGACCAGCCCTGGTCAGGAAGAGAAAGGAAAAGGCAACTGAAGAAACAGCGAGTTTCTAGGTGAAGACCCCTCTTTGCTCTGTGAAGTCCACCCCACCTTACTTGGTGGAGTGAACGTCGTCTTGTCATCTACTGTCTCTTAGTTCTGTTCTCTTCCTGCCTCAGATTCAAAAGACAGCTTCTCCTAAGTGCTCTCAGCTGTTCTGTTATTCAGCAAGTATTCACTGGGCTTCTGCTGTGTGACAGGCACAATGCTAAGAGTTTGGAATATAGGAGTGAACAAAACAAGGCCCCTGAGCTCCTGGCACTTGGGTCCTAGAGGAGAATCTTCCATGGCCTGGGTGAGCACGGCTGGCTCCCCTGCAGCGTGGGGGTGGCACTCAGACCACCTTCTCCCCGGTCCCTGCAACACCACCCTGCACCCTCCCTACCTGCTCCTTCCTTTTACTTGTGGTCTTCTGCTTCCCTCTGGGATATCTCACTCCCCCTAGTCTCAGCCTAAGAATTCAGCTGGAATTCTGGGGCCATGTAGAAGAAGAGAGGAAAAAGAGTTAAGACTAACTTTAAGCAAAACTTTGGAATTTATCACTTTGGAATTTATTTAACTTTCACCTCAGCTCCCCAGGTTCTCTGGGCCTGTCTTGCTACTTTACAATTAAGCCCTAACCTAGACTTTCACAACACCCCCCCTCAAATTCTCCAAAGTTCTCTCTCCCCTCTCAAAACTCCTGCTCCCTTTTTGTAGTTATATTTGCTGATAATCAGGATAGACCATTTGAGTTAATTCATACTGTTTTTTTGCCTGCTTGTTTGTAAAGATAGGGTCTCACTCTGTCTTCCAGGCTGGAGTGCAGTGGCACAATCACCGCTCACTGCAGCCTTGAATTCCTGACCTCAAGCAATCCTCCTGCCTCAGCCTCCCAAAGCGCTGGGATTACAGGTGTGAGCCACCACACCTGGCCCACATTGATTTTTGACTGATGGCTGTCACCTTGGGGTAGGGGTGGAGGGGTAGAGGTGATTGCATTTTACAAGTAGCTCTGGGTTTATAAGAAGAACTCTTTAATTCGTCATATTTTAGGCAGTATAATAAAAGAAGTGGTAAGGAATATTGCAACAAGAGGCATCTTCTCAAAGTTGGCTCCCCTAAACTTTTCCATTTTCCCATAACTTCCACTGTTTATTTCCTCCTAGAGCCATAAATTCCCTAAAGCCCCCAGTATTTTTGTTGTCATCTCCTTCCCTGCCAGCACCCCTCACCCTCACCCCGTCAGTTTCTATGACAGCAGCAACTGGGACACAGGTGGCGAAGGGTTGGGGTCGGGTCTTGACAGCTGCAGCCACCTATAGGGATTGTTTCCAATCAGGGGCTGCCTCTCCAGTTGGAGGGAGGGGTGCTCAGGGGCTCTTGGCACAAAGAATGCAGCCTCCCCTAGTATCAACGAGGCATCCAGCCAGAGCTGAGTCCATCGAAGACATTTCCCACGTCGGTGGGTCTTCACTGAGAAGCATGTCGGGCCTGTGGCTCCCTGGTGCCAAGGAGCTGTTGGGTTCATATAGAATGCAATTCCCCAAGCCACTTCCATTTGTTGTAGAAATGGCAACATTCTGCCGCAGCTGATCGATCGCTGGAAAGTGGCTGTCAGAAACCACTTCGGAATCAGAAGGTCTGAGAACAGGAAGCACCACTGGGAATAGGCCCGGGAAAGGTTGCCTCCACGGTTATCGATGCTGCAGCCTGTCCTTCGCACTCTGCTTTGGGGAGCTCTGTTCTCTCAAAAGTCCTTGAGTGGGAGATAGCTCTTCACCACATTTTTTTGGAGTTGTGTAAATTTCCTCAGCCTTCAGATGAGATGAGAGTGGCTTTTGTTGGATCCAGGATATTAGCCTAGAAGCTTGAGTGTCTAGGCCAGACATACTCAGATTTTGATGTGCTTGTGAGTCACCTGGGAAGCTTCTTGCAATGAGATTCTGATACAGTAAGTCTGGGTTGGAGCCCAAGATTGTGTATTTCTCACAAGCTCCCAGGTGAGTCCAATGCTGTGGGCTCACAGATCCTTCGAGTAACAGTGATCCGGAGTTGCACTAATACATTAATACTAGCCACATGTGACGGCTTCAACTTTACATTTTAAAATTAAATTAAATTAAAAATTTAGTTCCTCAGCTGCACTGACCACAGTTTAAATGCTCAGTACCCACCTGTGGCTAGTGGCTGCCCTATTGGACTGCACAGATGAAAACACTGCCATGATCACAGAAGGTTCCATTGGATAACTCAGGACTAGAGTGAGCTTCTGTTACATCATTCATTCATCCATCCATTTATTCACTGAGCATTTGTTACGTGCCAAGTAGTGTGCGTCGTGCTGGGGCGTCAAGGCACAGTTCCAGCTAGCAGAAAAAGTAAACAGAAGCTAACTAGAATGCTGTGCCCTTAATACAGAGATGCCTCCCATGTGGGGGAGTTGGGAGTAGTGAACTCTGCCTTGCAGGTGAGAGAAGACAGCATCTTCTGGCATTTCATGTGTGGTGGGAACCAAGCTATGGTTGTCACAGAATCGGAGTATTTGTAAGATTGGCTGCTGACAATGCGTTTTCCCCATTTCAGGGCCATAATCATCAGAAATGGAGAAATCATCCCTATGTCTTCGGAATTCACCCCCGAGACAGAGCGCCAGCGACTTCAGTACCTGGTAAGCATCATCTAGGCTCGGCAGAGTGCAGTGGCATCCGGGATGGCGTCAGAGCTGTTCTGGAGGAACACGTTGCCACTGACATGGGAGCAGGCCCACCGCAGTCAAACGACATATGGTATTAACTCTCCCCCACACACCTTCTGGATCACACATCCGGGCTCCGTGTGTGACGACACACTCCACCTCCGTGAATTTATTACTGTGGCTGATTTCCTCCCATCTGTGTCCAATTGAAGACACGGTGTGCTCTGGTTCTTTTTTTTTTTTTTTTTTGCCTTAATGTTATGTACAATGTGAAATGTAGTTTGGAAGAACACGGGTACCTTCTTCCTTGGCCTGCTATTCACTTTAACAGGGGCTTGGTCTGAATCCCACTGTGAAAAGGAACCTTTGCAGACACGGCAGCTCCGAGATCTCCGCTGACACACCTCTCCTTTGTGCTCAGATGAAGTCAGAAAGGCCCTTTGGGAAAGGTGCAGGTGTCAGAAAATCTGTTTCTGTCCTGAAAATAAATTCTCTATGTAGATCACCCTCTTTGGAATGAGATTATGAGAAGGCTATAGGTGGCTTTGCTTCACTCGAAGATCTCAGTTTTCTGCGAAACAGATTAGACTCACTTCCCTGTCCTCACATTCCAGGACTAGGGCGTTAGGGTGAGAATCTCAGTTAAATGTGGCTTTCATAATCATCCCAGGTTACTTTGGGGTGGACTTCTCTGGGGACTAACCCTGTGGATAGTAGTTCTGTGGATGAAATATTTTCTCACCAACTGGATTTCTTTTTAGAAAACATAGCTAAAGTCGTGACCATCTGCTCTCAGGAAAGAATCTCTAAATTTTAAGGTGTGTGAATGGTCAGGATTTGATGACTTTGGTTGATTAAGAAAGCAGCTGTGTACTTTCCCTCGCTCCCCTTGTCTGTGTGTTTATTTGTTTTATTCTATAAGCTGTGTCACGTTTACTAGTTATCTGATATATAAGGCAGCAGGAGTCCAAAACCATTGTAAGAACAGTGCTTTGTTCTTTTACCTACTGTTGTTTTCTAACCTTTGTGGTGTTGTCTTCAAGCTCATAAACTAGAAGGCACTACAGGGGAATCCAGGCTTTAGACCTCTTCGCTTTCTTTGGTAGCCTAGGCAGATGGAAATGATCTTGCAGCAGCCAATAGGACATCTTCATTGTGGTTCCAGCTCTGTCACTCACCAGCTGGGTAGCTCTGTGCAAGTCTTTTAACTTTCCAGACCTCACTTTATACTTGTGAAATAGAGAGCTAGACTAGATAAAGGGCCTTTGAACTGCAAGAGTCCTTCCAAGTAGAGTTCATAACAGCTGGCCTCTCTGCCACCTGTCTGGCTTTCTCCAATCTGTCTTCCATAAGGCCAACTGATCTTATCACAGATCTTGTCATTGCCCTGCTAAAAGCCTTTGGCTCCATGCAACGTACAGAATGCAGGCCGCACCTCTTGGCAGACCCGGAATTCTGGTCCCTGCCCACCTCTCCCAACACCACCTCACTATTGCTGCTGCCACCATGCGCCCGATGCTGCGGCCACAGAGAACTGTCTTCCATTTCCAGGACACCTCGTGATCTCTCTCATCTCCAACCTCCATGCCTTTGGCCAAATATGCTCTGCCTATATGACCTGTCCTTTGTTCACTGCCAGGAAGACTCCTCCTTGTCCTTTGAGGCCCAGCACATGTCCCCTAATCCTCCCAGGGAGTCAGTCCCTAGTGCTTGTACAGCAATGTCTACATTCCTGCAGTGCAGCTCTCAGCATATTGTATTGTTTGTTCGGATCTGTCTCCCCGTCCAGTCTGAGTTCTGGAGGGCAGGCCACTTACCTTAGTCTCCTCGTGTTGCCAGTACCCAACCGAGCAGCTGGCACAGAGGAGATATGGAGTCAGGATTTGTTTACTGAATGAAAGAACAAAACGCCATTCATATTGACCTCTGGGTCCTTACCAAACAGTCCTGTCCCCTCTGCGTTCTCCCCAAACGTATCACAGTGGGGCAGGAGGCTTTTGACTCCCCGCCTCCACTCTAGCCCATCTTCATCATCTCCTGCCCCTTAGTGAAGCCCATTTCCTGTTCGCTCCGGTTTCTCTTTTCCTACTTGAGGCAGTGAGTAATAATAGGTTAACGTTTTGTCCTTTTTGTTTTGAAATAATTTCATACGTTCATGTTATAAGAGTGAACATGGGAGGTTAATTTTTTAGGAGGGATAGGCATGCCGGAATTTTTCAGATTTCTGAATATCAGTGGTCTATTTTGGGATGGTTGGAACAAGGCACATGTGGCTTCAGAACTCAGCTTTGTCACATAACTGTGGGTGTTATTTCCACTTCGTTGATTCCCAGCTTCATCATCAGTAATGGGGATAAAAAACCTCAGTGGGCTGTGTAAGAATTAAATGAATTAAATGAAATAATATATGCAGAATTCTTTTGTGGCACATAGTACCCATTTAGCTATTGTTTGAGGAATCAAAGTCTTACCACTTCAAATCTGTCTTAGTCTGCTTGGGCTGCTATAAGAAAATACCGTAAACTGGGTGGCTTATAAACAACAGAAACATATTTCTCATAGATCTGGAGACTGGGAAGTTCATGATCAAGATACCAGCAGATTCAGTGTCTGGTGAGGGCCCACTTCCTGATTCATAGACGGCTGTCTTTTCTTTGCAACCTCGTGTGGCAGAAGGAAGGGACAAGGATGCTCTCGGGAGCCTCTTTTATAAGAGCACTAATCCCATTCAGGACTCTACCCCTCATGGCCTAATCCCCTCCCAAAGGCCTCTTCTAATACCATCACGTGGAGATTTGACTTCAACATATGAATTTGGGGGAGATACAGTCAGTCTATAGCAAAATCCTGCTGGCCTGCAGACCACAGTAATTTTTTTTCTTGTTTTTATGCAAGAGCCACTTCTAATATTGCGAAGATTAATGTATATTTTGGTTTCAATCTTGAATAATCAGTGTGGACACTATTAAGCCATAGAACTAAGCCTAATATCTGATTTTTTTTTTTTTTTTTTGAGACAAAAATCTCACTCTGTCACTCCAGGTAGAGTGCAGTGGCATCATCATAGCTCACTGCAACATCAAACTCCTGGGCTTAAGCAATCCTTCTGCCTCAGCCTCCCAAGTAGCTGGGACTGAGGTGCTCACCACCACACCCAGCTAATTTTTTTTGAATTTTATGTAGAGACGGGGATCTCGCTGTGTTGCTCAGGTTGGTCTCGAACTCCTGAGCTCAAACTATCCTCTGACCTCAGCCTCCCAAAGTTCTGAGATTATAGGTGCGAGGCACTGTATCTGGCCGGTATCTGAATTTTTAAAAGGTGAGGACACAGTTAATATGCTTTTTAATCCTTACTCTGAAATCAGATATGTTTCTCCACTTTATAACTAAAAACTTTTCTCCCCAGATGTTAGGGCTGTAAATGATCAGAACATAAAATACCCTGGTTGTCCAACTTCTTATTCCATCAAGAGTCTAGGAATGTTGCTTGGAAATGAACAGATCCAGTAATAATATTCACATGATCTATGATGTGAATCTTTGTGGCAAAGTACTTGAGAGAATTAGAATACTTATAACATAAAATAATCATGTGGTGAAAACTTTATGGCAATATATTTTAGAGAATTAGAGGTTTATGGTGTAAAATATTGAAAACAGCATCAACTGTGAGAGGAAAAGAGGAGTGTGATGTGGATTTCTCTCAGCCCAGCCCAGTCCTGAGCCGTGTGGCCTCAAGGCCCTCACACAATATCTCTGAATTGCCTTCTCTCCTGATGAGATGAGTAGTAATACTTCCCTTGAGGTACTTATAACATGTTCAGAAATCAAAATGAAAATCCCATGGTAACGTGAAATACATACTACTGTATAATTTTAAATTCGTCTAATCCTACCGATTCATTTTTCTGGGTGGGGTAACATTTTGTTGCCTTGAATAATTGTGAAACAGTTTAGTACAATGATAGTTGTAGTATCTTTTTTCCTTTATACGATTTCAACCAGTTAATGCATTGCTGGAAAATTAACAGTGTATTCCTCATTCTTAGGTCAAATCAAATTTTATGTTTATGGTGTGTGAAGAAACGTTCATGATGGAATCGTGAAAACGTCTAGGTCCCTAGCCACTTGCTTTGAGCAGATGTCTGCACTCCCGGGGCTCTTTGACTTGCAGAAATGGTTAATGATTTTCTTGGGAGTGGGGAAGATGTTCAGAGCCCTTTGTACATGAACCATGTTGATCCTCGTAGAAGAGGAATGTTCTTGGTATGCACAGTCCGGACGCTCGGGGATTATAGAACTGGAAGCAGATTATAAGATGATGGATGTGGCAGGCACGTTAATTTTATTTGGTCTTGCATCCTGACCTCAGAGGGCCCTGCGCGCAGCTCTCTGGGTAATGTGAACTTTGTTTCATAAATCCTCAGGCACGGTGATTAATCGAGCAGGCTTGAGGGTTTGACATGTTCACATGGAATGTGGCAGGTGTGTGATGAAGGGACTGGGGCCGTGCACTGCTGCCCCAGCAGCCAGGGAGAGCTGATGACCCCACAGTCGTGAATAAGCCTGGCTCTTCTGTTGCACGGCTTTTTTTTTTTTTTAATGTTTCCAGGGCGATTGAAATAAAATATTTAAGAGGGCCCACCAAGATAGACAGAATGTTTTGATGGAGTCAGGGCTCAGAAAGGAGGGAAGGGGGTCTGATTTGTGGGTATTTCTCAGCAGAGTTTACTGTTCTCATGCTATGGCCTCCAGGAAATCAACTCCACCTTTGCTTCAGGTGACAGCCAGAAGTGGCTCTCCCTCAGGGGACCTCTATAGCCCTAAGGTGTGAGAGTGATGGCTTTTCCTCCATTCTGCCTAGACATATTTATAAACCCTGATGTGATCACATTAAGATGTGCTGGTATCGTCAAACCCTCAAATAATGTACTCCTGTCCTTGCAGAATAATCCAAGTCTGCAGCTGTTTTTCATCAAGAGCAATGTACAAAAGGGATGAAAGTGGGTTTCAAATACACATTTAATACACACAAGGGCAACAGTATATGAGGTGATTTCTTGTGGCGTCCTTGGAACTACCCCCAGCTCTCCGCTCTGAGCCCGGTTCTGTTTGTCTGCCGTTTCCCTGGAGCTGCTGGGCTTGGAAAGGTTTCAAGTGAATAGCGTCGTGCCTCTTGGCTCTCTGGGATTTTTCATGCTCAAGAGTTATCTCCAGAAAAGTATTCCTTAAGCCTGAACCTGCTTTGAAGACAGGAGTCTATAATTGGGAGGTTCAAGTGCGCTAGCGGGTAAGAACAAGGGGCGCACCACTTCCGCATCCCGCTTAACCTTGAGCACGTGGTTAAAGCCGGCGAGCCTGGCTTTAGTCACAAAGAGGCAACTTCACCATCTCTCTGCTCTTTAGGAGGATGTCTGAGTCATGGAAAAACCCACTCCAATTCCACCTCCTTCCCCATTTAACCCCCTTTTATAAAACTGCATATGAGTTTCAAATTTTCTAATTATAGAATGGCAGACTAACAGCTATTGTGACATTTTTCATATTCACTATGGGTTCTAGAGATCATGTAGAACTTAAATGCATGTAGAACTTAGAACTAAGATCATGTAGAACTTAAAACCTTTCTTGAAATCCACATAAACCAGGCAGAATTTTATCAATATTCAATTCTGTGATGGCTTATGTATACAAGCTTGGTTCTTATTACTTAGAGATTTGTGAGAACAAATTAAGACCAAGAATTCTTTATGAAAGAATCTAACCCGTACATATTTGGATCTCAGCCATTTCACATTTTTCCTTCATTTTTTAAAACCTAAACCAAAATATGCTATTTCTGCACTGTAAATCAGGCAGCTAGCCTCGGCTCTGGAAGAGCCGTCTCATTTGACCGTTAGCTAAGATCACTAGTGGCTTGGCTGACATTATTAATTTCATTTCATTCTTGACCTTAGACTTTCTATCATGATAAATCATCTTGAATTGTAAGGCTTTCAATCCTCCTCTCATATAATCTGACGAGATTTTCCCCCCTAAGGACAAGGAAGAGGAGAGATTACTCAATTTAAAAAAAAAAAGAAAAAGATTTGTATTAGACACTGAAAATCCTCAATTTGATAACTTCCTTTCAAATGCTGGGAGGTCTGAACATTTTAAAAATTAATCTAAAAGTTTTAGTTAGAGGACTTTAGTTTTAGTTAGAGGACTTTTCAAAAATATTTCCTGTCATGGAATCTGCCATCTCATTTAACACATGAATATTTTTACTTCCATATTCTGCTAATGGGAGTGGAAATTGGAACAAGTCCTTTTAAAAAGGGTTTGGCAGTCACTCCTAAAGCTGAACATGCTATGGCCCGGCAGTTTTACTCCTAGGTAAATGTGCATAGCAGCAGTGTCTGTAATAGCCCAAATGGGAAACTCCAAATGCCCGTGGAGAGTAGAATGGGTAAATAAATTGTGGAATAGTCACAGGATGGAATACTGAACAGCACCGAGAATGAACCAGTTATAACTACACACAGTGTGAATGAATCTCAGAGACCTAACACCCGGCAAAGGGGACATCCTGTAGGATTCCAAGTGAAGCCAATCTACAAGTTAGAATAGCACTTCCCTTTGGGGGACCAGCAGTGATTGGATGGGTCCTGTTGGAGGGTTCAGGGTGCTGGGTGCCAGCTACACGAGTGTGTTCAATTTGTGAAAATTTACCAGCTTATACACATATGATATGAGTACTTTACCATTTATGTTATACTTCATTGAAAGGGGTTTTTTTAAATGTACTTTTGATTTATTTAACAGTGTGTATCCCCCCTCCCCTTTTTTTTTCTTTTTGGAGACAGAGTCTCACTCTGTCACCCTGGGTAGTGCAGTGACACCATCATAGCTCACTGCAACCTCAAACTCCTGGGCTCAAATGATCCTCTCACCTCAGCCTCCTGAGTAGCTGGGCCAGGCTAATTTTCTATCTTTAACAGAGATGAGGTCTTGCTCTTACTCCTGTGCTCTATCGAACTGCAGGAGAAGCCCTTTGCATAAGGGCCCCTCCTTAGGGCCCTGTAGGAAGTCATACCTGCATGTCTCTGCCCCACCCTGCTCTCTCCTAGGAGCACCTCCTGAGCACTCCAGACACCATGCTGCTCCCCACACCTGCCCCAGAGCCCTTGCCTGACCAACGTGTAAGCTCCTTTGCAGATTCTCTCTGGCCCCCTTCAGTGAGTGCTCCGCTCTGTCCCTTAGCCCTGGGTATCTCTCCTTCTGCCTGGAAGCCTTGCTCAGTCTCCCCAACTCATGTGTGAGCTCTGAGCAGAAAGGCCTCTTTTTGTATTCTTTGAGTCCCTGGTCCCTGGTACTTGGCATATATACAGGAGCTCAGATGTTAATAATAGTTGCATGAACTCCTTCATCTGCATCCCAACACCTGGGACAGTCCCCTCATTGGCTGACGCCACTCACTGGCCAGCTGACCACAAAGCAGGAGAAGGAAATTTTATTAAAAGGAGGAAGAACATGAGGAAGCATTTTTTGTGCTCTAGCAGGCAATTTTTAGTAACCTCAAGACCCACCGTCTCCAGGTCCACTGGAAGCCTGGCTCTCAGCCCTCAGCTGAGCTCTGGTCTCCTCTATCTCCTCCCATAGCCAGGTCTAGTTTCCCTCCCTGGGGTCTGAGTTCCCTTTTCTTCCCACCTTCTTCTGAGGTGCCCAAAGCTCTTCCCCAAGCCTGAGGGTAGAGCTCGGAGCATGTACTCTGGAGTGACACAGCCCTGAGTTCAGGTTACCACCTACTCTAGACCTCTGGCCTCCCTCTGCTCTAGTGAGAGGCTTACTGGAAGGTTCCAGAAAGTGTTTCTTCTTCAGGCTTGTCCCTTCCTGTCATGGCTCAGTCCCTCTGGGTACTCAGAGGCTCTCACTGCGACGGGGCTGTTGTATTCCTTCACAGTGGAGTGTTCCTCTCCCTCCCCTTCCTTTGGACCTGGTTTCTGCCCGGGACCCGAGAGGAGAGCAGCTATAGGAAGATGTCCAATGCCCCACCCAGCTCTGGGGTCTGGCCTGACACAGTCAGTAATTCCGGCATCCTTTCCCAAGTGAAGATGTCCTTGTTGTCCCTGGCCGGAGGCAGCCTTGTTTATGAGTTTTTTCTCTTTAGCTGCCCAGGACAGTAAGTGACAAGTATATGTCCTACTCTCTTTTTTAGCAAACCTGTGCTATCCAGAGTCCTGATGACCTTGATGACCTGCCCTTGGTCTTGCTGGGACCGTGGTTATCGAGCTTTCCTCCTCCCAGGAGGTGTTTGTGGCACACACCCTTCTCATCTCACCATCGCAGTTAGGAGCATTCTAGCATTCTATTATGCTTCCTTGAGGGAAATCCTCAAAATTTAGGATAAAGATGGAGGTACAAGAAAAGGTTTTCTTTTTTCTTTTTCCATTTTTTTTTTTTTTCCACACACAGGGCAAGCTGCACACTTTAAATTGCACTTCAGTATAAAATGCCAATTTCTAGGATTCTAGTCTGTGTGCTTCTTAAGTAAAGAAGAGACATAGCATTACTATTTAGATATTCTTAGGATTGTAAAATACCATCATCGTGTTTTAAATGGTATAACTGTACCACCCACATACATGTGGTTTTATGGGCAGATAGCTATTAAATTATAAAAAATTAAATCCAAAATACGTGTGCTCAAGATTGTTTTTATATACCATGGACCTTAGTTTTAACTTTTTGAAAAGACTGTAAGCTATGTTGTATTATTTTGTAAAGTTTCAATAATCACCAAAATGTAACTGTGTAAAGCAGGTCAGAATGTCTGTGTTCATTCTTCCAACAAATATTTAGAGCCTTTACTCTGTTGGGCGCTATGTTGGGCACTAGAGTGGAGCTAAGATTTTTAAAATAATGAACATATTTAAGTGTAGCTGGTATTTGCATATACCCAGTGGCTCATATTACTAGCATGTGTCACTATGCAGATGTTTCTTATATGCATAAATCCAAATAACATCACCAAAGAGAAAATTTTAAAATATATCCAGCGTATCAGATAAATAAAGAAGGTTTAGGAGAGTATCCAGAGTTTTTATTTTGCAGGTGGACATGGGATCTTAATGTGTGTTTGATCCTGTCTTGGATTTGGTCCACATTTTTAATAGACCAGCATCCCTATGAAATGTGCCTCGGGAAGGGGCAGTAATCCTGTCTGTATATTTATGAACTGCCCAGGTATGGACAGTGGAGTAAACCATGCCAGAATTGTTCATGAGTCTTACAGTTTAGAGTCAGGAAATCATTACATTTTATTGCTGAAAGCAGCCTAACAAATTCCTGCCCCCACATTTTACAGACTGTAAACTTTGGGTTTGTTGCTTGTAGTGAATTTGAAGTAAAATCACGCTGGGAACTCAAGACTCCAGAATGCTGACTTGAGAGTTCCTTCCGGGAACTCTCCATTGGAACATGCCAATTCCAATGAAGAAATTCTAGCCAGTCATGTCACTGAATGCTGGACAAGGCCCTAAGAAGTTCCCAAATTCCCAAATTTGTTTGGCCACTCTGCTTCTGCCAACAAAATGTCTCTGTGCTGGCCTGCTGGGAATCCATGGGCTTCCACAGCCCCTGCGTTGGAGTCGGCCCTTGCCCTGGTTGACTGCTCCTGGCAACTTTAGCTTTCCCTAAAATTGTTAGGACAAGGAGCGGTGACACTCTTCTCAACAATTTTTTTAAAACCTGCTTTAAACACTGGGTTCTCAAAAAAAAAATTTTTAGAATTTTCTTTAAAATGAAAGTAACCCATGTCCAATGAAAGTAATCCATAATTCATGATTATGGATAAGTTAAAAAAGAAAACATCAGGTAACATTTTGATATTAATAATATTTTGCTGATTGTACATATGTAAACATGTGCATGTAAGACCGTCTATGTAAACTTTCACAGTGGTTGCACAAAAACATAGACTAACATGCAGAAATGTATTTCTCTGAAAACCAACAGGTAGTTTTTACAGATTGTGTGTACCCTATGTATTTTAGCTTCTCATCTGTCGTTAAGTGACCATATGTTTGCTCTGCTTGCCCTTAGTGCTTGAGATGAATGACTTTACCTCGTTAACTCCATGGGGTCTGGCAGGTACAAAAGCAGGGAGGCCTGAAAGTGCTGGTAACGGAAGCTGACAGGCAGGATGTGGATGATTTTTTTAAAAAGAGAAAGTGGTAAAGTTATGTCATAGGTACACATGGGAGACTCATAAATGCTATGGTGGGCCTGTTGTGACAGAAAGTGAATCATGCCACACGTGCTGTGGCAGTGAGCAAGAGGGGGAGAATCACCCTAAAGATAGAGGAATCTAAGGATGTGGCATCAGTGTCGATGAGTGGTGAACATTGCAGTATTTCTTCAGGTCTGAGATACTTTTCATTTTACTTTTTAACATATCCGAAGTTGCAGTATTTTACAATTGATTGTGTCTGTCAGCCAGGTGGCAGGCATGACGTGTTATCTGGGCATATGCAAACGTCAGGAGAGCAGGCACTTGAAAGGGTGGAAAAGATTTCTTTTCCCCACCCATCACAAGGTCTCCTGTAACAAAAGGCGGATTAACAAGAGAAAAGCATACAGATTTATTTAATATGAGTTTTCTGTGAGATGGGAGCCTCTGTGTGAAGTTGAAGACCCAAAGAAATAGGTAAATATACATATTTTTATGCTTAGGTTTGAGGAAGAGTAGACAGTCATGGAAAAACATGATTGGACGAAGGGGGCATGATCTAGTGGGAATAAACTGGGGAGAACTTTGCAAGGCCTATTTGTGTGGAGTGCTCTCGGTGTCCCTGTGTTTTCAGAGACAAAGATGTTCCTTTCCTAGGGAAGATGCCTCTGGAATGAGGATCTTATGACCTGCTTCAAGGAGGAGGGGAGGGAAGGTGAGAGATCACGCTAGGTTTTATGACCTGCTTCAGAGGAGAAGGGCAAGGGGACGGTGAGAGAGACTTTCCTGTTTCTGTTGTTTCTCAGATGCCAAGTCGCCAAATTTTGGAACAGCGTGTCCTAAACACCTTCACACCAAACTTTCGGGGTGGGTGTCCCCAGCTTGAAAAAAAATCCTGCAGACAAAAATGAAGCACTAGTTAAGCCGTCTGGATCCAGCCAGTTTTATGGAGGGGATTGGGAAGGTGTGAATCACACTTGTTTAGCCACATTCCCAAAGTGGGAGTCAGAAATAAGCTGGCTCTAGATAATTGCAAAGCCGGCTTAAGAACTTCTGCACCCTTGGCTTTGAGGCTTGTAGTTCTGTTACGGATTATTTAAGAAATGCTGCATCACCAGTGCTCATGAAACACAGGACACCACTGCGTGGAAAATCGTGAGCATTCATGATTCAGAGTTGAAAAGTGACGAGAGCAGTTAGATTTTAAATGTGAAAGTTTTGGAAAACTTTAGCCAATATACCTCACTTATATATCCCTTATTAAGTGTACCCAGTAGTGATAGATAATAAAAATGTGTCTAAGTCTAAAGGAGCCCTTCCAAAAAGAATTAAATAAAAATTTGAAGTGGTATGAAGGGATTGTACGTATTTTAATTGGCAGCTTTTCTTTTAGAGGTAATAAAATAATGGTGTATCTAATAAATGGCATCTTAAATTTGCTGAAATATAGTACACCGTTGTTATCTTAGGAGAAAGCAAGCAGTTTATGGAGATTGTGAGAGGCTGTGTGTGTGAAGGGGTTGCACTTGTCAGAAGTGACACAGGGCCTTTGAACCTGCCCATCCTTAGACGGAGAATAAGGTGGCCCCCGCAGATATCAAAGCAGCCGAGGTGTTCCCAGCTAAGCTGCAGACATCTGCCTCAACAGATCTTCTGATGCAACTGCCCAGGCAAATGTATACCAGCACCGTCAGAGGTCCCACTCATCCTCCTGTTGGGAGGCAAAGCACATGTTTACCCTCACAGGGGAGAGGAGATATCTTACCCATCACTGGGTTCATGGCTGATGCCCCTATAACAAAAGACAGATTAACGAGAGAAAGACAAATTTATTTAGTTTAAGTGTTATGCAACATGGGAACCTTTAGAAATGGAGACCCAAACAAACAGGGAAAACTATTTTTATGGACAGCTGTGCAGAAGTTTGACTGGAAGACACAAGGGTATGATTTAAGGCAATAAACCGGGGAATGGGGCCCGTTTGTTCGGATTCTTCTTGGCATCTTTGTGTGACATTCCTTTTCTCTGGGTATAGGGCAGGATCCTTCTGAAATGAGGCCTTATGACCTATTTTCAGAGGAAAGTCAGCTAGGTTTTATGGCCCACTTCAGGGGAGAAGGGGTAGGGAGGATTCTTTTTAGTTTCTAGGGCCTACTTCTGCTATTTCTTCAAATGTCGAGTGACCATATTTCGGGCTAGCGTGTCCTGAACTCCATTACTCTCTTAGTCACAGAATTTGTGAAGAAACAGGTTGTGGATCCCAACCTGTTTGTTAATAATATATGTGTGTGTCTACATTTACACACACACACACACACACACACACACACACACGCTTAGTTCCTTTTGTGCTGCCTTCAAAATACCACAGACTGAGTAATTTATAAAGAAGAAAAATTTATTTCTCACAGCTCTGGGGTCTAGGAAGTCTAAGATCAAGATGCCAGCATCTGGCGAGGGCTTTCTTGCTGCTTCCTCACATGACGAAATACAGAAGGGCAACAGAGAACGAACCCATTTCTCGTGAGCCCTTTCTAGAGCGGCACTAATCAATCCATGAGGGCTCCACCCTCATGACCTAAACACCTCCCCAAAAGCCCACCTCCCACCACCGTTAAGTGAGGGGTAGACAGAAACTCCTTGCTGATACAGTCTCAGCCCTCGGTAAGATCATAGAGGGCACATAACAGACTCTGTTCTTTAGTTTTCATGAGGGGACCAAAATAAAGGAGAGACAAAATAGTATCTACCTCATAGGCACAGCTGGCTTCATGGGCCTGTGACTTGTGCGGTTGTACAGGCTTGGTTGAGTGCTCTGCTATCTCCATCTTGAAATTCCTAATTTTGGACAGAGACTCTGTATTTTTATTCTGCACTGCACCCCACAAATGATATAACCAGTTTTGTCCATAAGGTTGTTGGGAAGGTGAAATGAGAACTCATGAAATACTGAGTGTAGATTTCAGGATGTAGCAGGACTCAACAATCATTAGATGGATATAATCATTTTTTTTATAGACAGAGACAACCAAGATAAGTGCATTATAAACATTTCATTTCATCATGAAAAAAAGTGGTACGAGATAAATAAATAATCAGTCTCATTTTATAGATAAATTGAAGCCCAAGAGTTAAATAACCTGCTAAAATCACATAGCTCGTAAATGCAGAGCTTGGATTCAGACCAAGTCCATCTCACCCAAAGCCCATACCACTGACCTGCCCTATTAAGTATTAGTTCCTTTCCTTCTTTCCCAGGGGACCCTCTCTGTAAAACCTGGTATTTAAGTTTCCTTGACACCTCTCAGCAGCCCAAGCCTCACCCCCTACAGGAGCTTCAGAGCCCCTCAGCATGATCCAGAATTTCCGTGAGACCTGGGACTGTGGGGCCACAGCCAATGCAAAGCACAAGTCCCCTTCTCACCCTCAGTCGTGCCGCCCTCACTCATCCCATGCTCTCATCCCATCCTGTCCTGTCCCCAAGCCTGCCCAGAATGACTGGCTTAGAGTTCCACAGCTGCCCAAAGATGACCAGCCTGGTGACAACTCAGCTTGCTTCCTCGGATTCCTGACAAACTTAGCCTCGATGACTAACATCTGATGCCTCCAGACCTACGTGTGTCTGGGAGATCTGCCGGCATCGGGTCCTGGGAAAGAGGCTGTTGGAGATGCCTGCCCCCAGGAAACTGAGGCCATGGCCATCTGTCCTGTGGCAGGGATCCCTTGCTTTCCTACGGTGCCAGGCCGTGACTTGCTCTGCCCACTGTTTACCCTGCCAGGAAAGAGAGCCGACTCATTCCACCACACTGCTCAGACGCAGGCAGGCGGCTTGCCGTGAGCAAGTTCTGGTGCAGGCATGCTTGTGGTGTGTGGCCTCTGAGCGGGGAAGTTAATACGTGAGCGTTGCAGCTCTTGGATAGCGAGATTTGAATTTTGAATGTGACAATGAGACTGTTTGTTGTTTCAAAGCAATTCCCTAAGTGGCTGTTTGCTCAAGACTTTTGTAGTGTGAACAGAGATTTGGGGGAGGGGGAGAAGCCATCTGCTCCAGAATAGTCTTCCAGTGACACGATCAGATGACTACAGAGCAAACTGGAGGGAGTCCAATAGAAAGTTCCTGTCTGGTGTATCCAGCCCCAGCCCGAGATCTCAGGCCATTGTGTTTACGTGGACACCACATGTGGGTTTCAAAGGCGAGGCCACAATAGCTGGGCTGTGAGATGAGAGCAGAGAATGCCAAGGAGGGAAGAGGGTGAGCTTTCTCAGCTCTGTCTCACCAGCACGCCATTCAGAAAGTGAAGCCATCTTGCATTTAAATTAAAAAGTGAGCCTTCCGAGAGGCTCAGTCTCTTTCCATTGTGCCTTTAGCTATACATGTGATTACAATTAATTTATCACATCAAATGAAAAAGTTGCATCCTTTTATAAGTTCATGATTTTATTTGCTCATCTTCTATTACTGTTTAAATTCTGAAATCTATTTACTTCCCTTAAAATACAAGACAATTTTCTTGTTTTTGAAATATGGCCTGTCTCAATTTGCAAAACATCCTTGAGTCTTATTTTTTCCTCTAAATATGTATGTGGTTTTCTTTCTTTCTTTTTTTTTTTTTCTTTTTTGCTATTAGGCATTCATGCAGCCTCACTTGCTGGGAAATGAGTTCACACATTTGGAGTTTCCAAGGAGAGTACAGAGAAAGGAACTTGGAAAGAAGATGCTCTACAGGGACTTTAATATGACAGGCTGGTAAGAACGTGCCTCCCTCTGCCTGGGCGCCACCACGGCATGCGTGGAGGAAGCGTCACCACCATAAAAAGCCACTTCCACAGTCTGGAGGAGGAGGCGCAGCCAGAGACCTGGGTTTGTGGTGAAGGACAAGGGGCCACGCCTGCTTCTGGGTCTTTTGCTTAGGACCAGGTCTCAAACGACAGGCGCTAGTTTGTTCCCTTTGTCCTCTGAGACCCTCCTTGGGCACACTGGACCCCATGAGGCTGACCCGACTCCTTGCTTCACGTGGAGCAAGCATTTGGGGGCTTTTTTTTTTTTTTTTTTTTGAGTCTGAGTCTCACTCTGTTGCCCGGGCTAGAGTGCCATGGCATCAGCCTAGCTCACAGCAACCTCAAACTTCTGGGCTCAAGCGATCCTCCTGCCTCAGCCTCCCAAGTAACTGGGACTACAGGCATGCACCACCATGCCTTGCTATTTTTATTTTTTACAGAGATGAGGTCTTGCTCTTACTCCTGTGCTCT
>NW_012153285.1:4252665-4287032 GCF_000956105.1 Propithecus coquereli | reverse complement strand
TAGCTCACAGCAACCTCAAACTTCTGGGCTCAAGCGATCCTCCTGCCTCAGCCTCCCAAGTAACTGGGACTACAGGCATGCACCACCATGCCCTGCTAATTTTTTATATATATATATTTTTAGTTGTCCAGCTAATTTCTTTCTGTTTTAGTAGACATGGGGTCTCGCTCTTGCTCAGGCTGGTCTTGAATTCCTGAGCTCAAACGATCTGCCCACCTCGGCCTCCTAGAATGCTAGGATTACAGGAGTGAGCCACCACACCTGGCCATTTGGGGGCTTTCGAAACACATTAAGCTTTATGTGTTTAGGTCAGAGTTATTAAAGAGGTAGAATGGGCTGAAAGCTTATGGAGCCGGACAGGCTTGGGTTCGAATCCTGACCATTTCTTTTCTAAATGAGCAAAGTTGGATGAAATTCTCAACCTCTAGAGCCCATTTTTCCATGGATAAAGTGGAAAAATATCTATACTTTGAACGATCATTATAAAGACTAGAGGTAATGACCTATTCTCATTAATTTATCACATTCAAATTGAAGTAAGAACTCTTGGCAGAGGGTGTCTTATTCCCAAAACATACCTAGACCATTTCTGTAGTGGATCAGTGGCTAATGTTGACTAAGACTTCATCTATTTCTTCTACCTGAATAATAGGTAGGATGGTAAGTACTTATGCATTGTAAGGTTGATGTAAGAATTAAATGAGAGAGCCGTGCCTGGCACATAGAAGTATGGGTGAAGATTTGTTCCTGTGCCCTGCAATCCTAACGAGTGAGTCTCCTGCCTGTCTGGAGGACAGCAGGAGAATGAGACAATGGACTCTTTCCTCACCGTATCTCCAACAAGGACAAAGAGGTGGATTTCATTATCACTTCCTCATTGACCAAAATAGCAATAACAGATGGTCACAGCCAAGATTCCCATGGCGATAACTTAGCTGGGGATCTATCCTAGGGTACATATTTGTCTTAAAGGAACACATTGAACTACCCAGGGAAGATAAGAGGCTGATCTAAGGGGCTTCTGGTTGTCCTTTGCCAACCAAGAGAATATCCTCACCTGTACTCACTCTTCTTCCTCTAGAATGAGGTCAGCAAACTACCTTATTTGGCCCTAGTCAAATTCTGCTTCTACCTGTTTCTGTAAATAATTTTTTTAATACAGTTATACTTGTTTGTTTACGTTTGATCTGTGGCTGCCTTCACACTGCAACAGGGCAGTTGAGTAGTTGCAACAAGGCTAAATATTTACCCCTGCTCTAAAACTTGAATGGATTTATCAGAAAGGGTTTGACATGTTTGCAGCTCTGAGTTCTAGAATTTTAATGCCCCAGAGTTGTTATTCTCACTGTGACTGGGTTTTCTCATAAATCTATTTTTATTCAATCAGTTAAATCAGCACTTATTATGGAAAAGTTTAAGGTGAGGGCTAGTGTAATTTGGAAAAGCTATAATGGAGTTTGGTCTGGGTATTGTTGAATTTGAAAAGATTGGAAGGTTAGGAACCCACATGATTGTAAACACATAAACAAAAAAAAGAGTAGATCTAAAAGACAGCAGGGAAAACGGCCAAGTAGAAGAGGAGAGACGATGGGAAACAGACCCAGTTGGCACTGAAGGGACATGGTAAGGTATGAGAAGCCAGACAGAGAACTTTAGCTCTACTGTGGGAGGCTGTCAGTTGTTCTTGTACATTCCTGAGAAGAATTAAATGAAAGCAATAGTTTTGCAAGGCTAGCCTAAGAGAAATTTTAAGGAGACTGGACCAAGAGAGAAGGCGGATTGAGGTACCCATAAGAAAACTATCACAGAAATATTTATGTGAGGTCTCAAGATGTAAATGGATGGAAGCAGAAAACAGAAGGAAAGGGAAGGAACAAGAAACTAAGTGATTTAAGCCAAGGGATAAATGTAAGGGGTAAGTCATCAATGACTGCAATTACCTATTTAAATATGTCTCTTCAACTACCCTATAAGCTCCTTGAGAGGGACACCAGGTCTGTGCCTGACATGTAGTAGACAGGCGGCAACTCGGTATTGGCTGAAAGGAAGAAAAGAGGTGTAGCAGACATGGGGGGCGGGCAGGTTGATGTGGACAGTGGATGAGAAGGTGGGAACGAGGAGTTCACCTTTGAGACATGCTGAGCTTGAGACAAGGCTGCTTGGATGTTCTTTCTGTGCCAGAAAGGCAAATTAGATCTAAGCAGTCAAAACAAATGTAAATATTGTGCCTAGGATTTTGTCATAAGGAAAACTATCTTTGTTGCAGATGCTTAGTATCAATTCCGGGGTGGGGAGAGAACAACTTATCATTTCTAACTTTGGAAAGCTCTCCTAACGAGATAATAGGCATCCCCTCTTTAATGGGCAAGATGCTTTCCAAGGCTATAAAGTTTCCACTCAAACCTCTCTTTGTAAGGAGAACACTTGATTAGGTTAGTTTATGTTCCCTTCTCCAATCCCTTGAAATTCAGTTTTTTTGTTTTTGTTTTTGTTTTTGTTTTTGGTAGTGGCTTGTACATTTTTCCATTTAATAAATGCTTAAAGATTGCTGCTGTTTTATAATTGTCGTAAGTGCAGATAAGTTCAGGGACTAGATAACATCCCACTTTGCATGCACACGGTTACTCTCTTACATACCTGCGCTCTGGCATGCTCTCTGGCTCCCCCAACCCCGCCCTGCCCGATTAGCTTGATCCTAAGCAGATAAGTAGTCCACAAATGGGCTATTTTTAATTGTATGGAACCTCACAGAAGGTAGTAAATAATTAAGGAGACACGACTGAGAATGGCTTCAGTCAGACACAATTTGCTGATTTATTTTCAGACTAATTCCCAACATGGCTGTTGGCTCACAGCATTGGCTACAAGCAGATTTATGTACACTTTTGTGCATTTCCTAGGTAGGAAAAAGTTCTTACTTTTGATTTGAAAGTGAGACTTAAGGAGAAGGGAAAGCCCTTTACGTCTTTGTGAGAAGAACTTGGTTTAAAACCAATTTAGACCACTGTCTATGTAAACCTCCTCCCCTGAATTTAATAAATTCCTTTTAAAAGTGTTTTACCCTCTAACAGAAAGCCTCAGATCTAACAGTCTTTACAAAGATGAGAACACAATTTGCTGCCTTTTGTAGTTGTCTATAGAAAGAGAAAGGCTGGAAAATTAATTCTGTAGAAAGGGAGGTGAGGACCTGTAGCCTATTTCTTTTCCCATGAAAGCCTTAAATTACTACCAAGCCGTAAGAATCGGTTGACTAAGTTACCCAAGGTTATATAACTAGTGGACTGGTGAACATTTGGAATGTGTCATGCTCAAGGATGGAAACAAGTCCATACCTCGTCCCTCCTTCAGGTTTCTTGGCTTCAGAACTAGCCCTGGGCTGTGAACTCATTTCTCTGAATCCTTCTAACAAAAGCTGTTTAATCTTCATAGTAAATGCTTTGTTGTGGAAATTTTATTTTGTTCCTTGTCCCCAACTAATCGTGATGGTCATGGGGCTAGCTGACAATTACTGGGAGAGCTAAGAGACAGGCACTGTGATGAGAGCCTTACCTAATTCCTCATATTTAACTCTTGAAGCATTCCCACGAACTAGGTACATTTTACAGATGAGGAAACTGAGGCACGGAGGCTAAGTTGCTCAAGGTTGCATAATTAGTAAGAGGAGAAGGTGGGACCTGAGTGCAGGCAGCATGACTTCAGAGTGTATGCTGTTGACCACTGTGCTGAGCTGCCAGGTGTGCAGTGACTCCCCTTGTTCCCATTTTGCAGCTGAGCAAATTGAGGCCCAGAGGTATTAGGCAGTTTGCTCAGCTTCCACCGATGCAGAAGTTTCAGAATAAGGACTAGAATCCAAGTTTCTGACTCTTCGTCAGGGGCTCTTTCGGATACAATGCTCCAGTCAACTTTTCTCCAGGGTAAGATTAGACATAATTATGCAGTTTCAAGCTGTGATGTAAATTTAAGCAGGGACTTCTGTCCACCAGGATTGGTGTGTCCTTGACAGTCTTTTAGGAGACAAGAGGATGGAATGGGAGCATTTTAGGAGCTGCTGAGGCAGTAATTTTTCTAGTTCCCAATCTGACCCAGGAGACTGTGGGTCAAATTTAACTGGGATATTTCACACTTGTCGATAAGAGTCTGTGATTTGGGGATGGCAATGGTGGGGAAGATCCCAAAAGAACCCAATCTCCTGAGCTTAGGAAAATGGGCTGCTCTCTTTAGAGGAGCGTCGTGCAGGCATTCTGTGGGGTGCCTGCAGCAGGAAGTGTGGGAGGGGAGGTCAGCTCTGGGAAGCCTCATCTCATGATTAAGGATGAATCTGTTCCCTCTGAGGAGGATCCTTTCTCTCCCAGCCTCGTGCTTTCTCAGAGACTGTGGGGCAGTTTGGCAGGCTCAAATTGTTTCGAGGACAAAAGGTTATTGTCACCAGGATCTTCATAATGAAATTGGTCTCTTCCCTGGCTCTTCCCCGCCCCACCTCATCAGATAGTTTGCACAGTGGCTTGATTTACAAAGTCTTTCTCTTCCCAGTGCCCCCTGGCTGAGTTGGTCCCTGATGTGGCCTTCCCTTGCTCTCCCTGTCACTTGCTTGGCTCTCACCTTTTGTGCCTGGTGTCATTGTTCCTTATGCCAGAATATCCCCAAGCCAGGGCCCCTCCTCCCCAGCCCTTTGTGCCAAGCTGCTAATGCAGGATGCACACTGTAGCTGGCATTGTGTCGTCTTGAGAGCTCTGCTTCCTGACCCGTGGCCCTCTGAGCTGTCTCAGGCCGTAATTTACTGGTGAGTGTCTCTGTTATTGAGGTAAAATGGCAGTTTCTCAGAGCTGGCCTTGTGGCCCCAGGTCTCTAGCCCTGTAACTGCTGGTGATTTCACCCTCTCGTGTAGGATCAGTGTTCTTCATGCTCTGTGTCCAGCCACATGGGGAGACGAGCAAGCCAGGGCCCGGGAGGACGTGTGTGGGAGGGGGTTGTGTGTAACTTCACGCCTGGCTCCAGGCCAGGTTCTGTGGCAGCTGTTCCTGGGCTGATGGGATTTGTAGAGAGAGCAAGGGCCAAAGAAAAAAAGTCCATCGTGTGAATTCGAGATTGCTTCCAGATGGTTCTGGTTATGAGCAAAGTACGCCAGAATTCTTTCTTTAAGCAAAGCCTTTCTAACATTTATGATGGTTTTATTTTGGGGGACAGGGTGGACTGGTAACTTGAGATGGTTTACTTAGTAATGAGAGTACTGCTTTGGGCAACAGGCTCCTTGGGTACTTTGCTCTGCTAAGGCTCTGGGACCTTAGGCAAATCCTGGCCTGGGTCTCACTTGTAAAATACTGCTTTTTGCCCGTTGCTGCCAACCTCTGTGTCTGGTAGGGGGAAGGCTTTACTCTGCTTTTCAGAGCTTCTGGAAAAGACAGATTCCATTAGAAAGATTCCAGAGATGGCAACCTTTTATTTTTGTCCCTCACAGCCCTTAACTTTTTATGGTCCTAATTTGATGATGCGTCAGGATAATTTTTCCCTCCTCTCTTCCCCTTTGAAAAAAACTATGAGCAACTCAGGGGATTTTCCACTGGGAACAGAGTGGAGTCAACCATCATCTTCTTTCTGCACTCACTACTTTTATTAAGACGAAAGCAACCTTTTTCATTCTCTGTGCTCTCAAGCAGAGTAGCCACGGACCACATGTGGCCACTTAAATTAGTTAAAATTAAATAATACTAAAAATGTATCTCTCAGGTCACACTAGCCACATCTCAGTCGCTCAATAGCCACATGTGGCTCGTGGCTACTGAACTGAACAGTACAGAGAACATTTCCGTCGTCGCAGAGAGTTTACAAGACGGTGCTGTGGGTGCGGTGTGGGTGGGACAGAGCATGATACAAGGAGCTGCTTGTAACTGAACATCCCAACAGCAAAGAGATTTTTAAAAAGACACGTGCAGACAGGGGAAGTATAGACAGGGAACGGTGTACACCACACTCAGCCTCTGGCCTTGCCACGGCCAGACTCCGGGTCCGCTGGGGGATGGGTTTCACTCCCCTTTTCAGAACTTGAGGGCCATCGTCATTACGCTTAGGAGCAACTCTCCAGCATCCACCCTAGTCAGGATCGTCCCCGCGGCCTTCTCCCTGCCGCCTCCTGGACCGGCACCAGCCACTGGCGCTTTTGTTCCTCTTTTCCTTTGATTTCTTGGGGAATATTACAAGCCCTGAGAATCTAATTTAAAAGCCACTTTACTTCCATCCCTTTCCATTGTGTCTGGGGTGACCTCTGTACTTGGTCTGCAGCCTGGAGCCCAGCTCGGGGACAAGAAGCACAGCTGAACAGCACTGGGCTTCTTACCCACAGTCAGAAGGTTTTCTGGAGAGAGAAACTCACTGGAGGCAGCTCCAAGCATGGTCTGGGGCTGCTGGGTCAGGGTTTACAAATATCACAGATGCAGCTTCTAGCTTATTCTCTACTGCTCTCCTCAGTGCCCTCTGACGCGCGTTCAAGCGGGCTGACAAGGCAGTGGGTGAGCAGATTGAGAAATGCCACAGAATGCTTTGTGAAGCCAAATCCAGAGCTGTACCCGCATTTAATATAAATTGATTTATTGAATCAAACACAGAAGCCCTGTTACAGAAACCCTGAGCTTTATCCTCCGGAGGACCTCCTAATAAAGCAGCCCCAACTGACACTCCTCATTAGCTTTGCCACTGATCCCCAGGCAGTTTTTAAAGGGACAGTGTTCCTCTTTGGGGCCCGAATTTATATGTTGGCCATGCCTGTGGGTCTAATTAGCTCAGCACTATTCGTCTTCCTTGGAAAGCCTGCGTTTTCTAACAGCTTGATTCTTGAGTTTTAAAGAGTAATTGAAAAATTCAAACTATACTTTTGCCTCTTTTTGCCTTTAATCACTCTTGACCCAATCTTTGGAAATTTACTACAGATATCTCTGGCATTTTGGGGGCACAGAAGGATTTCTCAGCACCCCCTCCCACCCCAGTGCCAACACTGTTATGTTACTGTTATGCCACAGGCCTCACTGGGAGGCTTTTTAGACTCACCAGAGAAATATCACATTTTAATTTTATAATTACTTCACAAGAAAGCAGGCCTTTCCCTAGTGAAACCTGGTATTCATTTCCTCCCAGCAACTTGTATTTTCATAATTTAATGATTATGGGCCACCTTGGTAGCAGTCTGATTGCTGAAAGCAATCTGAAAATCTGACTTCGTAAAGAAAGGGGGGTGGCTTGATTATCATCGCAGAGAATTTTAACCCCAAACCTCAACAGATTATTCAGGTTAGGGATTGACTGGGGCAGGGATTAGACACCCCAAAAGTCCTAGGTTCCGGTGGGGGCTGGAGCTGAAGTCAGAATAGGTTGGCCCCACCTGGGGAGAGGCCTCTCCCAGCGCTCCCAGAGCCAAGATGATGGATGGTTATTTGCAATTTGCATGTTCTGCATCTTTTCAAGATTTGCAGCTCTGGCTGCAGGAGCAGCAGGAAAGAAAGCCGGCCCTGCTGTGTGCAGCACATCTCCTGACAGTGATGAATGACTCCCTGCTCCCTGCCCTCCTCCTGCGCAGGAGGCCAGTGGAAGCTATGGGGTCTTTACAAACGGTTGCAAGCCAACACAGACAGGCTTTGTCAGACCACGGAGGAGAAAGAAAAGAGATGCCCCACCAGCTGACTCACTATTGATCGCCCACTCACCCCGCACACGCACGCATGCATGGATGCACTCACACACACCTCTCTCTGCTTCAGTAAGGGAAAGTTTATTATCCTAAAGTGGCCAAAGTATATCCAAGCCTTTCTTACCCCCTCAGACCCTTTGGACGCTCACAGTGTTTATCTGTACCCATTCACATACCCCTATGCAGAACATGTCTGCCGCTTTTCCCTTGTGAGTGGTGTTTGGGGACATACAGTACATATGTGGTGTTAACAAGGCTCCAAGTCATCTGGGGAAGTTTTGGGATGTCAAGTGCTTGCAGAAATCCTTGTTAAAATAGCCAGTGTCTTTTTGTCTAAGAAGCCCCTAGGGACATTCTTTTTATATTTGGCAAACCTTTATTGTATACCTGCCGTATATTAGACATCAAGTAGTAGTTAAGAACAGGGACAGTAGGGCCAGACTGCCTGGCTAAGTCAGTCCCTATCTGTGTGGCTTGGACGAATCGTGTTGCCACTCTCAGCCTCAGTTTCCCTATTTGTAAAATGGGGATAATAACAGGACATCATGAGTTAGTATAGTTGAGTGTACTGAACAAAGCCTGGCATGTATTAAATGCTAGATGAGTATCTAATCCTGTAATCGTTAGATATTATGGAGAGTAGAAGGATCAGCAAGAATTGGTGCTGGCTCAGGGTTTACAATCTATTAAGTATTGAAATGCTTGTTTCCCAAAGTAATGAGAAGCTAGAAACCAAAAAGAAAAAGGATTCAGAGAAGCAAGAGACTGAAGTCAGATGGAGTGTGCTGGCCACCTCTGCCTGGCAGGCAGATCTGTCCCACAGCATAGCAGGTGAAGACAGGCTGGGCACAAATGAGTTAGGGCTCTCATCTATGAGAAGAGACACCATCAATACAGCTAAGAAGCTTTGTGCCAGCTGCTCTGTCCCTGGACACTACTTAATAGGGTGTTTTTTGTTTTGAGGGTTTGTTTTGCTCTGCACACTGACTTTATATCTGCCTTCTGGGTCCCAGATGCTGGACGTTTTAATGTGCCTTTGCAGCCTGCCTTCCATACCCAAGATGCTGGACACCGAGCTCCGGAGCATGTCCCTACGTAGGAAGGGATCTTATCAGAGAGGACCATGTTAGTCTCAAAGAGATTGCCAGGGGGCCCAGGTCTGACTAACTGGCAATTTATTGAACAACGCCATTTTTCCTTTAAATCTCTTCTTATAATCTCAACAGTAAGAAGTAGGTTTGTTGGAACATGTGCATAAATAACTAAAGCAAAACAAAACATAGGAGTTACACAGAAAGTTTTAAAGAAAAGTCCCGTGGCTGTGGTAGAGGGAGTAGTTGTTGTTTTTGAGAGGGGAAGACTTCTTGGAGAAGATTGTGTTTGAACGTGTTTGAACCAGAGATCTGAGAGGGGTTTCAAGAGGGTTGGCGGGAAAGACATTCCGAGCAAAAGGCACACACAGCACAAGCAGAAGTGTGTTTGGGGAATGAGGAAGCCAGAGATAATATTCAAAATATTTTGACAGTCAGCAGGGAGGAATAGGCTCCAGCTGGGCTGCAGCAGGGTCCTAGAAGCCCCGCTGCTGTGCCAGCCATTAACCCTTTATTTGCTGTTGCATCATAGGGACTGAGGGGAGGGTATATAGAACAGCAAATGGAGGCATTCAGGGAGCTTGGGACAGTCATTATTTGCCAGCCAGCATGGAAGTATGTTGGTGTTTTAACCCTCCATGTACAGTTATATCTGTTTATATCAGCTAGGTAACAGTCCTGGTGGGAGCCTCACATAAGTGACATTTAGGAGGAAGTGAGAGGGTATGTAACAGTGGTGGGCAGTGAAGCGAACCATTAAACTAGGTAAGTCGATTGACGTCATCTCATGGGGGACTTTGAATGCCATGCTAAGGAAGGCAATAACTAAAATAATTAAGAGCTCTGCCCCTCTGTAAAGTATGAAAATGACATACAGCAGGGCAGAAATATAGAGCTGACAGCATGTTCAGAAGGGCATGTGGGCCAATACTCAGCCTATTTATAGGATCCTATTTTTAAGGAAATTCCAGAGAACTAGTTGCTACAGCACTCCTGCAAATTTTTCCAGGTACTTTACAAGCCTGCCAAGGAAACATTTTCCTGCGTCCAACCGATACTCCACCAGTATAATACTTCACTCTTACCAAATCTTGATGAAGTTTTATTCCTTTTCTCTGCTCACCAGGTTTCAGAGTAGGAAAAGTGTTGCTGGTTTCAAGCTGACAATCCTATGAAGGTGCTCACCCTATATGGCCTGAGGGCATATTCCTCAGAGTTAGCCAAGGTGCAGGTTTAAAATCCTTGGTTTCTGGGCTTACCCAGGAATCCACACATGAGAGCTAAGAAACCACCACTCCAAACTCTGAAAGATTTCATTCTACCACTGCGGTCCTCCCATCTTCGGATGAGTCAAACAAGGACTTGACCGGGGCAAGGGTGAGGTTTTGTGGGTAGCCCTTGCTGAAGAACTGAACAACAATCTCTCTGTAAGAATTGGAAAGGCTGCCAGGGGTATTTTGAGGGCCAGAGGGTTATCTGTCAACTGTCTCTCTCCTTTGCTGTGATCAGAGCCTGAGGAAAGCTCCAGAAGGCTCATGAAGGGATGGAGGGTGGCACATTCACTTTTTGTTCTCCACCTTGTTGCCCTGGCCAAGGCAATGATACTCCGCCAAATTCTAGGTTCAGATTCTATTAGGACTGAATTACTGTGGGTCTCCTAAGGTGATTCACATGCTGCACATCACGCTCTGTTCCTCAAAGGACAAGGCACAAGGCTTCATCTCTGTGGGGCGATCACTTTCAACCATTATTCATTTGGTGAACCAGTTGTTGTGTTGGCATTGGAGATAAACGAAGAGTAAAACAGTTCCTGCCCTCATGGTGCTGACAGTCTGTGTGAGGACAGGCTTGTAAATGGACAGTCACAATGCTGGTAGAGAAAGTTATTAAACACATTCCGGCCTCGACCTCACCTGCTGAATCAGAATCCCTGAAGTCCTGGAATCTGCATTTTTAAGAGCACCCAGATGATTCCTATATATCCAGATATTCCTATATATTCCTATATATTCCAATATATTCCTATATTGACCTTGGGCTGCCCTAGACATTCTTACGATGGATACGAACAACAGCGTGCAGAGTGCTGGTCATGCTGGACTCTATAACACGTTTGTGATCTCTGGTGCATTGGAAGTCCTTGCCCCTGGCTATCCCCTTGCTGTTACTTGGGCATATCTTTGACCACCTGCAGTGAGCCAGTGACGGTGTGAAAAAGGGCCGGTAGACTGGACTGGCAGTGGATGGCCTCTCTTCTTCCTTGCTGATGTGAGTGCACGTAACCCGGGTAGTCCAGGCTCCCCACACGGTGTAAATATGGGGATAGGTCAGGAGACCATGCTTCCCAGGGCATTTAATGGGATGGTTTCTCATTCCTGCTCATCCTCAGTAAATGATACCCACCCCACCCCCAGTTTACCTCTAGGTTTAATCCTCTAGGTTGCCTTGGGCCACCTTGTTGTGGAAAGCTGGGCACCTAAGTTTGAAGATTTGGAGTCTCTCGATTTATTGGACTTGAACAATTTGAAAGCCAAACCTCGGGTTAAGCCTAATTTTCCGGTGACCTTGTACATCTGCCATGTTGTTAAGAGAAGAAAAAAGTCTAAGAATGTGGTATGATTTAACTTTCTGTGTGACTGCCCACTGTGAAACTTTTTACAGTTTAATCTGAGGAAGAGAATTAGTCATTAAACATTCTTTTGCATATCATGCCATTTTGTGGTATTCATACAGATTCATAGCTTGTCAGAGATAGAGAAACATGGTTAAGAGCAAGTTAACTTAACCATGGATTACCGCAGGACTCAGTGTTCCATGATACAAATATCTGTATGACCAGAGTGGGACAAGCTATGTGAGGGAGGGCTGCAGGAGCCGACACAGGAACTGGCCTGTGCAGTAGAAACCCTCTTTGTAGCTAGGTATCTATTTGCTGTTTTCTCCCTGCCATTGGCGGCTATGAGGTCAATTTCGATCATCTCCTGATTTGTATGTATTGACTGGGTCTCATATGATATAAAGGCGATGTCAATGAAATTCATGTTTGCTTCCAGAATGAATGGTCCCTGAGAAAGCTGAAATCACTCCGTATTTGCGTGCTCATAAAGTAAGGGTTTCTGATTCATATCCGTGCGGAGAGCTAAATGTTATTGATTAGAATGTGAGGCTCTCCTGGCCAACTGCTAATGCAACACCAAGTAGATACTGAATCAGAAATAATTTCCAAATCTGGAATTTCCTTAAGAGTCATTCAAAATGTTTTATCCCCAAATAGTATTGGTTCTGTTTTGCATGTATACAATTATACTTTTTAAAAGACTGATTCAAAGGATTTTCTTCTATGCAAATCCTTTGCTGCTGCTACACTTGAGCCTGTGAGTCAAGAAATGACTTTTACTTTATTTAACTCCCTAGACCCAGCACCTGTGCCAGCACCTGGCACCTCATAGGTGCTTGGTAAATATCGGCAAATGAATCTAGTAGAACCCATTGCTTTTATCTGATCAAAACCTGAGCTCCTAATTTGGAAGCTGCTAAGAGCAGGTTCTGTTCTTCTATCCAAACTTTTTCAACTATGGACGTGGACGCATTAGCAGGATTGTGAAATCAATTTAGTGCATGGAGATAAGCATTTTAAACAAATTAAATAGCATAGTATATAAAGAAAATATCAAGTGTATATCATATGACAAGGGTAAATATCTTTGTTTGAGACATGTTTATGTCTATACTAGGTTAACAAGAGTTCTTACCACTGGTCCCAAAGTGCAAAACCTCTGCTCTAACCTAGTCTACTTTCCCAGAGAACATAGGTCAGTAAAATGAGAGCAAGCTCTTTTGCCTCTTGGTGTCACCCATAGGCCTGGTGAAAAGAGGAGTCTTGAAGCCAAAAGAGAGGAATGGTTGCAGCTTCCAGAACTCCAGGTGGGGTCTGGCTTAGATGCGCTAATGGCGGGGAGGAGAGACTGTGGGTCAGCCCTACCCATCAGGGGATTCCCTCAAGGGTAACTGCAATATCAGGGACCAGAGCTTTTGCCCTATTATGGAAAGTTTTCCTGGAGAAAAGGCCAGCAGCCTTTCATGGAGCTAAGGAGATGAAGAGGTGGTTTCTTTCATCACAGGTAGCCAAAAATGCACAAGCTCTGCTGCTGCCAGCCCTCTTCAATTTATCACTGAATATTAATCACACTCTTACAGCTCAAGCATACTATTTGTGCCTGAATCCAGCTGGTGCACTGTGTTCGCAGAAGTGTATCGACTTGTTCATAGCTCAGGGCCTACAGGCTTCGACTATTAATAATTGAAAGGACACTTCAACGACCAAAGAAAGAAAACAAGATAGCATTTGTGTGGGGAGCCTCTGCCCCACAGAGGAACGTTCTCATGGATCATATAATTGAAATGTTGAAAATAGTTCCCAGAACATAAATTTAGGAACCCAATGAATCAAAATCTGACCCGAAAACTTAGATTTACCGCCAACTAAAGCCTGCTATACAATGGCGAGCCTGTGGCAGAGATGTTGGGCCTGCCCCAAAACATCATGAAGGTTACTTCCAAACCCCAGAACTTCCTGCTGGGTATAGGATGTTTCTCAGCCTCTGCAGACTCACCCTGGGGACTCAGCCTCTCGCTCCACAACTCTGACTTGAGCCCATCCTCGTTGAGCTTACCTCGGATTCACTCTCCCTGACAGTTTGGCTCCATCTTTCCAGCCTAGTAAGGTTCCATTCATAGGCAAATTTAAGAAGTTTCTGAGAACTTTTTAACCATGACTCTTAGAAACCAGGAAAAGGGACTCTTAAAAGATGACATTTATAAATGTCGTTTGACCTAATCAAACACAAAAACCTTCCTGTGTTGTGTCAAAGGAAACACACACGACACACTGTCTTATGCAGTCGGTGGGGCGAGGTGGCTGCCTGCTGGAGCCGCCCAGAGGAGCAGGAAGCAGCCTCTATGCACTGATTTCTGCGATCAGGCTGTGTGGGCCTGATGCCTTTGGAAACACCGATGACTGGCAGAAAAAAGGAAGCACGAGGTGGTTGCCAGTCCTGCATGGCTTTTTCCAGGAAGGTCTGAGGAGGGTGGGTGTGGGCAGAGGGAGTCAGGGGAGAGCCTCTGTGGATTCCAGAATTGCATAATTGGGGTCATGCCAAGCTCTTAAAAGCCATGAGTAGCATTTGGGCTCCAGGCATGTGTCGGTTCCTGACCAGACAGGCCTGGGTGGTGTTTTATCCTGGGCCTCCTGGGACTCAAGCTGCTGCTGAGATTTTGTTACAGGAAGGCGAGAGCAGGGACTCAAGACCTGCACGCTTCTGCCCACCACCCTCCATCCAACCTGGTCAGCCCCGTGGAATGTGCCTCTGTGGGCTAGGACTTGGTTTCTGCCATAAGAAAAACAAGACTGCCTGTGGTTTTTCCTTCCCTCCTGGAGGGCACTGAACTCCCGGCTAAGGGGAAAAGGTCTCCTTTTATGAGTATTTCAAATTAACTCTACCCTCTTTGGATTATTAGCTCTGAGGCATCCTTCTGAGTCTCTGAGTCTTCAGAGCAGAACAATAGACTGTTCTGGATAAAATTGCACAGGTGCTCTCCTTCATGCTTCAATATCAGCAACTGTAGAAAAAGTATGAATTGGGGTGGCCCCAGTGGGAAGATGCTATCTCTTCCTGCCTGTGGTGGCCCATCATCTAAGCTCTACATCTATGCTGGAGAAAGAATGAGGCTCCTAAGACCTTAATAACCACAACTTATGATTAAATCGACCCATCCTTCCCAAAGGACTTTTCCAGACATAGTTATCCTTCATCCTTGAACCGCCCTGCGAGGTATCCAGCTAAAGAAGCACATTCAGTGAGGTCTGCGGGACCTTCCCAAATCCAACAGCTAGTTCATGTGGGAGTTGAGATGTGGCTTTAAACCAGAGACCAGATTAAAGCCTGGTGTGCTTTAATACCACAGTGGGCTCTGCCTGGAGGGAACAGAGAATCCAGGAAGAAAGATCCCCAGGGGAGGTGAGGCATCCAAGGCAAAGTCGAGGGGTTAGTGGAAGAATGTGACTCACTGGTTTGTGTCATTAGAACCGCACAAGTGCATTGTGGAGATTACGCAGTCCCCGGAGGGAGAGGGTCCTGTTATTTCCCCCAGAAGGGATCATATTCCTTTTAAATGACTTTGAAGTTTTGCTAAAGAATTAAGACTTAAGGAAAAAAGTGATATTTCTGACCCTCTTTCTAGTTAAAGGTCATGACTTAGAGAAGGGAGACCATGGGAAGCGGATGATGCCCAAGCAGGGACTCTGGGTTCCTGGCCTGTGGGTTAAGAAATCAGAGTGAGGGCTCTTCCCAGGAACGGAGGGATCCTGCAAAGACTAGGAAGAACTTTCTACAGTGGGACACTTGCGTTTAAACTGTGTTAGAAAATGATCTTGGCAACACCATTTATGCCGGAAAACAGCTGTGACAAAAAACTACCATTCTTAGGTGGGACTTGGGAATAGCTGGAGAAGGGAATAGGCAAGAGGATCATAAGTGGTGTCTTTTATGACTTTATAACCATCAATAGCTATTAATAATAAAAGGGAAGTACAAAGAGGTAAATAAAAGTCAAAGATATTGCTGGTAGGACTCAGCCCTGAATTTCAGCCATAGAAAAGCTTGAAATTGAGGCAAAATGAATGGGGTATATCTTTAGAGGGAAACTCGCGTGCTGGGGGACAAGTGCCAGCCTTCATTCATTTATCTATCTATTGAGCTAGTGTCTGCTTATGCCCGCCATGTGCGTGGTTGTAGACAGGAGGACAGAGCATCAGATGAGAAGAAAGTCCCTGCCTTCACGAAGCTAGTGTCAGGAGTGCGGGCAGAATGTAAACACGTAAACACATTAATAAATGAGGTCATTTCAGATGGTGCTGCATGAGCGCCATGAAGCACTGGAGCAGGATGAGCAAAAGTGGGGAGCACCTGACTTTGGATGGGTTGCCAGGGGAGGCCTTTCCACACCACCGAGAAGGCAGCCTTGCAGGATCCAGAGGAAGAACGGCCCGGGCAGAGGGAAGAGCCAGGCCCTGCAGCGTGTTAAAGAAGAAAACCAGTGTTAGGAAAGCGTAGCAGGGTGATCAAAGATCGCAGAGCGTGCAGAGACCAGATAGTAGAGGGCCTCCTAGTTGGATTATATTTTAAGGTGGTTGGAAGCCAGTGGAGAACTTTAGCCGAAGAGTGATATTGTGGATTAAAAGAGATTTGCCAGCAGGCCTCCCAGCCAGGAGGACAGTGTGAGCAAAGCTTTTCCTGATGAAAGTTACAGAACCAAGGTGTTCTTGGTGGAGGAGTCCTATAACTGATACTTGTTGGAAGGGTGAAAGGATGTCAGCGTGGCTGCATAGAGACCTCTCAAGTTCAGCTGTTCAGAGAGTGCGACTGAGACTGCAAAGGGCGGCACAGAGCCACCAGGGCAGAGGCAAGGAAGGGCCGTGCTTGTGAGTGAACATTAGCTGGAACAGCACACACCACTTAGAAAGCAGCCAAAGAAAACAAGAAGGCTCTTGGCTTTTGTTTTGTAAATATGTATAGAACAAGAAAATACATAAGGGCAAAATAAAGCCTCTGCTTGGGAAAGGCAGTATTCATTAATTTGCTCACTTAATCAAATATTTATCAGGTACCCATTATATATGTTGGGTACTTTTCTAGGTACTGGAGATGCCACTGTTGGCTAACAAAAATCTCTGTCCTCACAGAACTTAAGGGGCCTAGGGGAGCAGTAGAGAAAATAAACATAATAAGGAAGGAAAGTACTTTGACTGTCAGGTGGAGGTAGATGTTATGGAGAAATATAAAGCAGGAAAGGGAAGTAGGAATTTTGGGGCAGGGGACCAGTGCTGAAGAAGGCCGTTTGATTAGTGTATAATAGGAAAGCCACTGGCAGCTTTGAGGAGCATCATGATGTGGTCTGACATTTTAAAATAATTACTCTGGTTGCTGTGAGAACAGAGGTAAAAGGGGCAAATCTGAACGGTGTTGAGCACTCTCACTGCACTCAACCCTGGGGCCCTTATCCTAGCACCGCGGCCTCTCGCCTAGATTACTGCCCAGAGGCCCAGTGAGGCGAGCCGGGTAACGCGAGAGAAGATGGTGCTAGGGCTCTGGCGGCAGGGAACTGTTGAAAACTTCTAATTCTGAATTTGTTTTAAAAGTAGTGATGATGGTATTTGGCATGTTAATAGACAACATGCTGAGTCCCTATTGTGTTACTAGCAAATCAAGAGGGTGAGGAATTCTAGGCTGCTAGCAAGAAAGGTATCAAAAAGATTTGCCACAAATGGAGGCTGGATCTAGAACAAGTATAGCCAGAAGGTAATTAGAATAGCAGGGTCAAGGAGGGGCATTGGCCTGAGAGCCACACACAGCAAAGGAGTGAGAGGGAGAAGCTTTTGACAGTCCGTTGTGTGTATTAAAAAGGAAATTGATAGATGCTTCACTTGCATGAGACAGAATTGTGCTGAATGTGACTTTTTGAATTGCACAACCTATCCTCCACATGCTTCCAAGGAATGTTGACTCACCCCTTGTCTGGTTAGCTTGGCCTGAAGGAAGGTCTCTAATGGTTTGGTTCCGCTTAGCATTTTTTCCAGTGACCTGTATGAAGATGGCAGGATTGCTTATCACATGGAACATGACGTAGTGTAGAAGGAGAGCTGATATTCTGGATGGAAGGATGTGAATTTGGAAAGCTCTCGGTGGGCTGGAACAATGGACTGAAACTAGAAAGATAAAATTAATGAGGGCAGTGGAGTCCTCCATTCAGCATAAACATCCACTGTGCCAGTGTAAACCAGAGGAGGCTATGAGCCAGAAATCCTCAGGTCTTTTTGCTCCAGGATGGGGTTTGTTTTTGTTTGTTTGTTTTTCTTTGGGGTTTTTCATTTGTTTTCACTCAGTTTAAATGTGTGCTTCACAGATAGCCCCAGAGCTAAAATGGGCTAAAGCACACATTCACAGACACACGTGTGCTTGCACACAATGCAAATAGAAGCTTCACTGATTTTTAGAAAGTGCAGGGTCCAAATCAAAAGAAGTAATAATCTCATTCTTATCTGGACTACATCTTAAGTGTTCTCAGTTCCAAGTGCCATTCTTTGAGGACGCTGGCAAGCTGGAAATCCCGCAGAGGGCCCTGCCACAGTGTTTGGTGCTCAGTTAATAAATATTTGTTGAATGATGGTGCCTTGAGTGGTTAGGGATGGCCCCCCAGGCCCTGTGAAGAACAGTTGAAAGAACTAGGGAAAAGAAACGTTGAGATAGCTCTTTTCAAATATTTGCAGAGCTCTCAAGCAGAAGAGAGTCTGGATTTATTTTACCTTTTTCCAGAGGATGGTCAAACACACCAACTGGAGAAAGAATTTCCCAGAGCTGTTCTCCAGTGGAACGGGCTGACTTTAAGTTCCTAGGACAGTGACTGTCTGTGGCAGTCCATTGAGCAGAGACCAGGCATCAGATGTTTGGGGGTCACCCAGTGAGAGGTGGACACACTTGGGGTACAGCTGACCTAATGGCTTTTCAGTCCCATCGATGCTGACCTGCTCCCAGTAGGTCCACAGCAATAGTGGCTTTTTTTTTGTAGCTTTGCATTATCAGTGTGACAGTGGGAATTATTACTTAAAAAAAAAAGTTTAATGGAAACTTCTGAGGAAAATGCCTCTGAGTTCGGGAGAGCCAAGAATTTAGCATTCCTTTTTCTCCTCATCTTATCCTTTTGTCAACGGGCCTCATAAATATTCATAAAGGACCCCAAATGAGAGATATTCTAAAAATCTTTCCTAAGCCTTTCAGTTTTGTTATCTTGTGACAAGTAATTATTTGAATATAATCTCTGGTCAGTTATATTGTTATAAAACTAGTAAGTGATCTGTTTTGGGGGTTATTTTTTAAGAATTTAATCCAGATTTCAGAAAATCTTAGGATCTGGTGTAAAGGAGTTTTCGACTAGACATTCTCTATTAATCTCAAATCCAAAGTACCTGCAGGTCTTAGAGCTGTCAAGCTTCAGCCTCTCTCTTACTCTCTCCCCACCTCCAAATGAGAAAGCTGGAAGCCAAAGACGAGCTGGAAGCATAAACGCAGGCCTACAGCCCGGACATCGACTATAACATAAAACAGCAGACAGGCTTTCTACGCGGGCAGGAACTGGGGTGTCCCACCTCAAACTGTGAGGACAGGTTTGAGGGAGGTCTGTTCTCTGTGGGAGAGGCTTGGTTGTCTCCGTGACCGCAGGCGAGATGACCTGGGAAGCAGTACCAGGTCTGAGAGCGTGGGCCTTCCTTTCTGCTGACCTCATGCTCTTCTTCCCTGTAAACCCGGTAGTCGAGCAGCCACTGGTTTTCTCCCCACATGATCACCTTTTGGGTTTTTTTGCCACTCACACAGAAAATTCCCCTTCCTCTTTTGCCAGAAGTCCCCTTTTCTTCACCAAATGTTTGCTGGTCACCCAATGAGAGGTGGACAGTAATGGTCTCATTTCACACTCTTCGACTAGAATGAAAAATTCCCAAAGCTGAGCCCTGATATCACATTTCTTTGGCATGTTTTCTGGAAAAGTCTGAGTCTGATTTTAGGGCCACTAGCATGATATGATCTTGGGAAAGTAACTTAACCTCTCTATGCCTCAGTTCCTGCATCTGTAAGACAAGGCATTGCAGGGTCTTTGAGAGATTTTAGACACTGTAAGCACCAAGCCCAGTGTCTGGCATGTAGAAGCTGCTTAGTAAATCATAGCTGCTGTAATTACTGTTAGCTATCATTAATTTATACAGACTCTAATCAAATTGCAGTTTTAACTTTTGGATACTGTATTTTATACTTTATAGCTCAAGACTTTCTTTTTTTTTTTTTTGAGACAGAGTCTCACTCTGTTGCCTGGGCTAGAGTGAGTGCCGTGGTGTCAGCCTAGCTCACAGCAACTTCACACTCCTGGGCTCAAGCGATCCTTCTGCCTCAGCCTCCCGAGTAGCTGGGACTACAGGCATGCACCACCATGCCCAGCTAATTTTTTTTCTATATATTTTTAGTTGTCCGATTAATTTCTTTCTCTTTTTAGTAGAGATGGGGTCTCGCTCTTGCTCAGGCTGGTCTCGAACTCCCAAGCTCAATCGATCCGCCCACCTTGGCCTCCCAGAGTGCTAGGATTACAGGCGTGAGCCACTGCGCCTGGCCTTAGCTCAAGACTTTCTAACTATGGATGGAAGTCCACTTACCTTTATATGACGAACTGCCCTTAGGATTCAGAAAGATGGATGGGGAGAGGGTATTGTTCTTTCTTTCTTTGTTTATAGTTATTCCACTTGTCATTTGATGGGGAAGGAGGGCTCCTATTTCATTGAAAACCAACATTGGCAACACAGAATAAACCTTTCTTTTCCATGGTTGTCATTTCTATTTTTAATTTTTTGTTCCTGAAGATAAGGAAACAGAAACTAAAATATAATACTAAAATGTGCAGTTGGGCCTTGGTCCTGTGGGTGACAGCTCTGAGTGTGTGTCTTTCAGAGCTGTGGGAATGTGGACTTCATGCTCCTGAAATTCTCTGCCCCACGAGAATTTGATTACCTGGGTTTGTGATGGAGTCAGAGAGCAGTTTTCTCACTACCTTTTCAAGACTGTTAAGAGTGCTCTTAGCCTATCATTCGTGGGCTCTAAGTAATTTCCAGTCATTGCTACTAGAGCTGCTGCCTTCTGACTCCTGTTTAATTCCAGACTCCTGTGCCCCTCTCTCCACTGCTGCCTCCTCTCTGGGCCTGTCTTCTCACTCTCCACACTTCCTGCTCCACGTGGGGTTCCCCAAGCCCTGTTCATGTTGTTTTGGGGCCTTTCTCAGGCCATTTCCCTACTCTGCCTTGAGTCATGTAGCCTTTCATCTTAAGGATCAAGCTGATAAGGGGCTTATGCTTATTGTATAACTCACTTCGAATATTAGCTAGCTGACATTTGGTCTACAGCAGTGGAGCTCAACCTTGGCTGCACATTGGAATCACCTGGAAGGCTTTTTAAAAATCCTGAGTCCCACCCCTAGAGATTCTGATTTATGTGCTCTGAGATGTGGCCTGGGCACTGGGGTGTTTTAAAGCCCTTCCAAATGATTCAGTGTGCACCCAGGGTTGAGAACCAATGGTCTACAAACTCACTCAGTCCCCAAGCTGGGGCTGTGTTCTAATGATAGCTTTATTTGTTTCCCAAGTGACTTACATACCACAGTGTTTAAAATAGTTTATATGAGTATATACAACATCAAAGTGGCTATTTCCACTTCATGTTAATTTGGTAGATTTGGGGGAAGGAAATAGAACAGTTCCTATTTTGAAAATTCAATTCCTAGAATACCTCTGGGCTTGCTTGGCAGCGGTAGCAGAAACAACGAGCATTTATTGAGATCTCAGCATGTGCCAGGCACTGTGCTAAACACTTCTTAAGCTCTTCACATTCATTACCCCATTTTAATCCTTGCAGCAATCCCACGAATGAGCCACAATTTTTCCCTACTTGATTAATGAGGATCCTGAGGGCCAGAGAGCACATCCTAGCACCATGCAGAAAGCAGTGCTGAGCTCTAGCTCAGGCTCAGGCACATATGGTGCCAGAACTTCACTGATTCTCTACTCCCTGGGAAGAAAAACTTACTCAGATAACTCCCTAAGGATGTACCTGCTTCATGTTGAGGTTGCACGCTTTTTAAATTGGGTTGCATTCTTTTATATGTCAGAAGCTTCCATAAGTTTGATTTCAAGTTCACGCCCAAGTTGCCTAGGTGTATTCAGGACTGGCAGGCCGTTTCTTAAATCAGTTTTTTCCACATACTCAAGAGACATTATTTTAGAAAAGCATCTACTTCTAGCACCTAATCCAGCAGAAGCGGCCCATCTTTTATTTAGTCTTCCTAATAATTTCTTCGATGTGGTGAATGAGCAATGCTAGCCCCATTTTGCAGAAAGGGGAATTGGTATGCCAAGTGTTAGTTATCTGCTAAATATTAGTAACAGCTGCCACTATTGGGCTCTTGCTGAGTGCAGGCTCTGCACTAAGCTCTTTGTGTCTTGTGCATCATCCTCATTTTACAGATGAAGAAACTGAGACTGTAAAAGGTGAAGCTACGTGCTTAGGATGATGCCGATAATAATTGGGCACCATGTTTGCTTACTTGTTTGTCTTTTAACTGGCTTATGAGCAAAATCACAGGACACGGGCTTCATTTGCTCTCTCCCCTTGACCTTGCCAGCCTCAGCTGTGTAGGCAGTGGCATCCGAACAATCATGTCTAGAATAAACCATTGAAGCATAAACTGGATTTTCTTTCTGTGCGTCGCATGGTCGTTTAAAAGCTGTTGTGAAACAAAGAATTTCTGCCAACCTTGAATATCATCCTGAGGTCAAACAGGCTCTAAAGATTCCTCCCCTAGCCATCCCAATGCAAGGCTGCTTTGGTGTAAACAACCCCCGAAGGTGAGAACTGGGTCTTGGAGCAGTTTCACACTCCATCCATCTCTGAGCTCTGTTTCTCACAATTTTGGATTAATGATGTGAATCCAGTTGCTGTTGCTGAGTCACTTCATTATTGCCCAGACAGTGAGGGCAGAGACCCTCTCCTCTTGTCGCTAATTATGTATATGCCCACTTATTTTCTCCCTCTTCAAGCACATAAAACTTGATATTTTCTCATTTGGTAAAATACACACAATTCTGTAGTGAGAATAACTCTATATAAAGGAGGTAGGCAGTGTGGTTGGGGTCGCAGGGAAAATGAAGTCCCTAGCAGCCTGTGTCAGGTTAACGGGTCACTAATTGAGTGCAAACCTTTTTTAAAAATGTTATTTATCCCCCTACAGGGCGTACAAAACCATTGAGGATGAGGACCTGAAGTTCCCCCTTATATATGGAGAAGGCAAGAAGGTAGGCACGTGTGCTTTCCCTGGGTGGAGAGGACAAGGCTCTGTCCCGCTGCTGCTGTTCCATGTGGACTGTGGCATTCCCTATGCTCCACTCAGCAGTTCCTGATTCTGCAGTCTTGACAGCTTGAGAGCATATTCCATCCATCATCCTTCAGGCCTCCTGTCTTGAGGGTCTAAGGAGTGGTGGGGGTGGGCAGTGAGCACAGGGACCAAAGTCAATTTGGTGAAAATAATGTCCCCCTTCCCAATCCGTGTGAATAACTTTTTGCAGTGTTTAAAAGCGACCACTTGCACATATGTCATCTCATTTTATATTTGACACCAAACGAGGAGGCAGGTCAAGCTGGCTGTATCATATCCATTTGGCAGACAAGGCAGCTGGGACCGAGAGGTCCAAAAGGCTCAGGCAGATCATGTGGCCAGTGAGGGGTGGCCCCAAGGTGGAGCCGTGGCTTTCTGGCTGCTTCTGGTGTGCGCAGACTGTACCATGGAAAACTCAGACTTTGCAAGTCTGCTTTGGAAGGGACTCCAAAGCTTCACTGTAATTATAAGATCATATCATCCAGAGCCCAAGCAGAGATAGCAGAGACCATCGCCAGCTCCCAGGGCCCTGGTCAGAGTGAGGACGGCTGTAGATCCCACAGTGGTCTGCAGGCAGAGCCCCAGAGGAGGCTGGATCCTGGTGTGGGGATGAGGAAGCTGGGAAACCGGTTCCCAGGAAGAACAAACACCTTCTGAATCACTACATCCTTCCTCAGAACACTAATACATTTCAACTCGGTGTGAAGAGTTCCAATTAGAAGTGAAAAATGTGATCACATTGAGAAGAATCTTCAGCTGGAATATTTTTTCAGCATTTGATAGTTTTTATCAAGAAGAAATGACTCACAGGACAACCAAAGGATGTCTTCCATGAGCAGTGTGTGTGCGTGTGTGTGTGTGTATGTGTGTGTGAGTGAGAGAGAGAGAGAGAGAGAGAGAGAGAGAGAGAGAATGGAGAATGGAGAATGCTTGGACACAGGCACACGGGATTGGGTTTGGGGCTCTGTGTGGCCCAGAAGTGATTTCAGTGGAAGGAGGCATTTCATGGAGGGAAATAAAGCAGGAATATATGACCTACGTGGAGAGCAGTTTTTAAATCAACATGCCCCATTCATGGAGATGAACACCTTCCAAACCACCATCTTTGGTTCAGAATCATGACAGGGACATGATTTTCAGAACAGTGGGCGCCATTTATGTGTACCATTCAGCCCAGTGACCTGCGCCTGCAGCCCCGGTTCTCAGTAACACTCTGCTATACCCAGTGAGTTCCAGTAAGCTCAGGAGCATATCCTGTTGTCTTTGTATCCTTAGCACCTGTCCAGCCTGGCACCCGACACGTGGCAGATCTTCAACAAATGCAAAAATATTAAACAGGCTGTTTGGTTATGTTCAGTAAACTTTCCTTAGTACAAGAGGAAAATGGACTGATGTTTCTGAGAAGTTCATCAGCAGTAAGAATTAAAGGAGCAAGGATTTTCTAAGTTAAGCAAAAAGTTTAATTGACAAAAACATCATGTTCCTCAAGCATTTCAGTTAATTAAGGCTTGACAGTCCTGTGATGAGCAGGTGGCAAGTCCTGTCATTGTACCTGGTGGCATATTTTAAAAGCCACGTGTCTCCACTTTGCTTTTATTGGCAGGCTTGCCCTGTACCTAAGTAGCACACCAGACCTGTGTGGGGACCCCATGATTTCATGGGGTTCTGCCTAGCTCCTTAACAGGGGTTTTCTTGTTCTCCGCACACACCTACCCAGAAGTTTCAGAGTACTTTTGTGGCAATTACTTTCCATTTCATTTTCGCAAATGTTTTTAAGGACTTGCGTGGGTAATGCTTTATACTTTGTAAACAAGTTCAGTCACTAGCAGAAACATCAAATTTCTTTGAACTAAAATGCAGATACATGCTTTCTCCAGCCAGAGAAGGCGCCATTGCAGGGAGAGAGGAAAGCCCCAGGGGACTATGGTATTCACATTTAGAGATGAACACTTCTTAGTTAGAAAGGAGCCAGTCCTGCCTCCCTGTAGAGCAGAGGGTTTCTGCAGCCTGCCTGACCAGAGGGCCCGGGCTGCACATGTTGTGTCTGCATTTCATCCCCGCTGACTCTTGCCCTCAAAAACACATCATGGTTTTGTTTCTACTTTAACGTGCGCTCTGCCCACCTTCTGAGCTGAGACTGGCTCCACGGTGCGCAGCCCTTTTGAAAGACTGGGGTGAAGATGAAGCCGATGTGCTGGACTATAATGTTTCTGAATATTGTTTACTTCATCCTTGCCCCTAGGAGGTAATTACTCCCATTACCCAAGTAATCAAGTGAGGATTCAAGCTCAGGTCTTTGAACCATGACACTACACAGGATGTGTTACTGGTGACCTAAGGTTAGGACACTGGGCTTCCTTCCACCCAGAATGACTTTCACACCATCCCTCTGTGTGTCTCGATGCCATCCATCAAATCTGTGGCATCCCAAGAGATATTTAGGCTGACTCTGTAGGCATTAGTATAATAGTGTTGCTTTCTTAAACCATTCAAAAGGCAGTTTAGAGGAAACATGAGGCCTCAGCCCTGATGTCTCTATGGAGCTACAGCACCAGTGACATTCTGTGCCTTTCCACTCAGTGGGAATTTGTGGGGATGTTAACAGGATGGGTTGCAGTGTGGCTAATGGCTTCTTTTCTCTAGCCATAAAACATAATAGATGAGCTCTGAAGGGGCAAGAGCTGCCTCTGACTTTTTACATTTTTGCTAGTGTCTGTCCTAGGACTGGTGTTCAGCAAATACTTGTGGAGTGAGTATGTGATAGAAAGGTGGGTGGGTGGGTGGACTGATCCTATTGGATTTGGTATGAACTAATGTCAGTAGCTATAGACATCACACATGCACTGGAGTTGGCTTATTGGACACCCTTCCCTCCAGTCTCCAGAAAAGAAAGCTGAAAAGAAACAGCAACAACCCATCAAGCTTCAGATAATGGGTAGAAAAACCACTCAAGTATAGAAGTGATTTCGGTGAGCATTTTCTTGGTAATGGCAAACCACATAACTGAGCGGCAAAAGGCATGGAAGGATGGGCAGGAGGAATTGGAAAATCTTTTCATCACTCTTAGCCGGTGGCTGCTATACTGTGGTGGGATGCCTTCTCTGTGTGTGTGAGTGTTTCTGATGACCCTCTGCTTATACTCCTAGGCCCGGGTAATGGCAACTATTGGAGTGACCAGGGGACTTGGGGACCATGACCTGAAGGTGCATGACTCCAACATCTACATAAAACCATTCCTGTCTTCAGCTCCAGAGGTACCACATGAGGTTTTTGTTTATGTTTTGTACAATAAAGTATTTTCTACACTGTTCCTCCCATGACCCACACCCTATGACCAGCTTGTGTTACAGGTACTTCTCTGTATTATCTCTCATTCTGTCGTTTTCCCACTCCCTTCTCGCTCTGACTATCCTGGTTCATACCCTTACCACTTCCTGCCCAGAGGGCTGCAGAGCCCCCCGGTGGCATTCTCTGCCTCCTCCAGTCCATCCATATTGCTGTCAGGTGAATTTTCCTGAAGACCTACTCTGACTCCTGGGTGCTCAGAAACCTTCAATGGCAGCACACCCCCCAACCCCCGCATGGAAAATAAAGCTCAGACTCCTTCGTTTGGCATTCAAGGCTTACTATAATTTGGTCTGGCTTTCAAATCTGCACTTTGTTCCTCTGTGCCAGCCAGAATGAACTTGTCAGTTCCTGTACATGACCTTCAGTCTCCTGTATTTGCTTAAACTATTCCTTTTGCCAAGAATGCCCCTTCCTCCCCATCTCCAAACATCCAAATTCTTATTTTTCTCAAGAGTTTGGCCCAAATGCTTTTCCTGTGGAGACTTCCCTGAACCCCGCTCCCCCAGCTAGAAGTAATGTCTTTCCGTACCCAGAATATACATAGAGCAACTTCCTCTTACGGTGTTTTCACTGTCTGCCTTAAATCACAGTTATTCGTATATACCTTATCCCCTTGTTAGATTTTTATTACCTGGAGAGCTCGTATCACTCAGCTGATGTTTGGAGAAGTGAATTTAAAAACAAGTTGATCCTATTATTTGGTTTAAAAAAATCATATTTCTTATAATACAACAAAATCAAGTTCTATGTTGACTTTCAGTGTGTGTGTTTAGGAAAGATTTTGCTTCCAAGCTGCAGAAAAATCTGATAGTCATTTAGGGGTAGATTTTACTCACATAACAAGAAAGCTGGAATCTGGTGACTGCTGGAGTTGGTTCAGCGCCTCAAATGTGTTGGGGCTGTGGCACCTCTGGGTTTCTCTGACTCTCCCTTCATGGTTGCAAGGTGGTGGCAGCAGCTGCAAGCCTAACATTTTCATACAGGACAGGAAGCAGGGAAGCCTCTGTCCCAGCAGATACTCAGTTGCATCTTCTTGGCCAGCATTGTGCCACGTGACCTGCTAGCTATGAGGGAGGTTGAGAAAGTGAAAGCTTTAACTTTTCTGATTTCGGTAGTCGAGGGGAACCAGGAAGGAGTGAGTCAGAAACCGGGAGGGAACCTGCAGCCTCGGGGTCTTCTGGATCCTTCAGGGTGGCCTTTTGACCAAATTTGTTCTGTAAAGTTTGGATTCAGTCTAGGGGCCACACTTGGGGATCCGGAGGGCCACATGTGGCCTTGAGGCCACAGGTTCCCCACCCCAAAGTGCTTTATGGGGGAGTGCTTCTGGAGTTAAGGCAGCCCTGGAGAATCTTGGCAGCAGGTCTATCAGTCTGCACGCAGGAGTTCTGCCGTTGGTGCAGCCAGCTTCATCCTGTATGGCTCTGCTACCAGTCAACCTGCTTTCTCACTCTCCCAATACCAGATGTCTAGAAAGGAGTCTGATTGGCCTAACTCACCTTTTATATTAGGCCACAAGTGACTCCCCAGCCTATGGATTAGATTGTCCCTTCAGTGCATATGTCCACTTCAGTACCCTCTATGGGCACAAACAGCCAGCTAGGCAGGGCTGTGAGCAGGGGTAGTTTCCTTAGAGTCCTTGAGAGCTGGGGCTGGCATCCAAAACACATCTAGACACAGGGGCTAAGAGATCACTGAGAATAAAGTCTCTAGTAAATATTAGGCGTGGAAGATACACACATTTCCCGATATCACCCAAAATTTCAAACAAGGTCAGTTTTGATAGAAATAAAAATTACCATTTGTCACGGCTTGCAAATGTCCTCTCTCTGAGCCTTCATACCAGTTCTGCAGGATGAGGACCATTGTTACATAAGGCATCCAAAAGTCCCTCTCAGAAGCTGGTGGATTCCTGGTCTCTTTATCCTGGCCAACACTAGGATCCGTGAACTACTGCTAAAACTAGTTTTCATTGGAGGAAAGCAATAGATACTGGACCTTAGACTCTCTTTTCTTTGAACTCCACTGAGCATAAAGGCTTCTATATGGACTCATGGACTTCTATATTCTTCCCCTTGGGGGAGAGGCATTTATCTGACATGTTAAACGGTGTCTTCACCTTTCTACTTTCCAGAAGTATCCCTGGGGGTCTCAGGAAACATTAATTAACCATTTTGCTCCTTAAAGCAGAGTGCAAACCTCCTTCTTACCTCCCTTCCCCATGTACACATGCATACACTTTTTACATAAAGTGAAGAGCCACTTAGTTTGGTTTGAAGGAAAATGATCTCTGTGCAGTTAGATTTTAGATCTTCCAATTGCTCTGCTACTGTTGAGCCCAGGAAGAGACTGTAGGTTTAAAACTTGGGCCTTCATGGAAGACTCCCCTGAGGACAGAGTCAGAATCCCAGCTGGTTGATCAGAAACCTCATCTCACCTACCTGCAATGATACTGTTTGTAGGGCAGTGTATTGGTTGCTTCAGCGTTGGTGAGGATAGGGAGATTTAGAAGGAAACTCAACCTCTGCAAAAATTTAAATGCTCTTAGTAAAGTTGTGGGGTTGAATAAAGTGTAAAAGTTATTATAATAATAACAACTAATGTTTATTAACTACTTAGTCTGGGCCAGACAACTACTGATTATTTTTAATCAACATATAATAATTGTACATATATATTTTATCAAAACAAAGTAATGTTTTGATATTTGTTTACACTATGGAACGATTAACTCAAGCTAATTAACATAGCCATCACCTCACATACTTACCTTTTTTTGTGGTGAGAACTTTTAAAATATACTTTTTTTTTTTTTTTTTTTGAGACGGAGTCTCACTGTGTTGCCCGGGCTAGAGTGCCGTGGCGTCAGCCTAGCTCACAGCAACCTCAAACTCCTGGGCTCAAGCGATCCTACTGCCTCAGCCTCCCGAGTAGCTGGAACTACAGGCATGAGGCACTATGCCTGGCTAATTTTTTCTATATATATATTTTTAGTTGTCCAGATCATTTCTTTCTATTTTTAGTAGAGATGGGGTCTCGCTCTTGCTCAGGCTGGTCTCGAACTCCTGACCTTGAGCGATCCACCCACCTCGGCCTCCCAGAGTGCTAGGATTACAGACGTGAGCCACCGTGCCTGGCCTAAAATATACTGTTAATAATTTAAAAATATAAAATATTAATACATTATTAACTGTAGTCACCATGCTGTACAATAGATCTCTAACACTTATTCCTCCTAATTGAAACTTTGTACCCTTTGACCAGCGTCTTCCTATCTTCATCCAACACTGCTAAGGTTTTCACACGAAATATCTCATTTAATCCTAACAACTCTGTGAGCTAAGTATAGTTATTATACCCATTTTACAGATTGGAAAATTGGGACCCAGGAAATTAAAATACCGCCTTAAAGTTATACAGTTATTAAGTAACAAGCTAGTGCTTGTCCAGGCTTGTCTAATTAGATTAGGGTCTGGGGAAGAGAGAAGCTGAGCTCAGGGAAGTTTTTCTGGTCAGTGTCCTAGGGCCCACCAACTACTAGTTCATGGGGCTCTTAAGAGGGCACCTTCATCTTGAACCTAAGACAGCAACTTTGTCTTGGGACCTCAGCCGGCCAAGAGTTTCTCAGAAAAATACCGTTGACCTCGAACTAGAGTTGTGGAAAATGATGGTGTAGTAGAAAGGATAATTGGGAAAGACTGTAACGGCCTTTCGTGTGTGTAAACCTAGGCCAAACAGAATTGTGCAAAATAAAATTGTGCACCTATAATTTAGCTTAATGAGTATGTGGTGGGCATCCTAAGATTCTCTTGCACGAGATTATAATTGTTGTACATTTTAAGTGCTTCCAGATGGAGAGGCCTCATCCAGAGCCAGGAAGCAGGGGAGGGGGGATGCTGTCACAAGGGAAGAGGAGGAGTGGCTTGAATTGGCTACTATGGAGAATTGAAGGAAGATTACAGGTTCGGAGAACCCCCAACTGTAATTTTGGGGGCAGAAACCCCTTTTCCCTGAATAGTAGTGATAAAATCATATGCAATAGAAATGGTCAGGGGGCTTCTCTTGGAAGCCAGGAAAGTCAGGTTAATCTATTTAGACCATCAAATGAAGGACAACTGACTCCCTTCCCATCTTCACTGCCCGCCCCCACCCCAGCCTTCCCATCCTTTCTAACTGTGACTTCCTAAGAACATTCCCTTGCTGTGGTCTGTCTTTGCCAAGCAGGGATCTTTATTTCACATTTGGGTTCTAAATTTCAAACCCAGCCCAGTCTGGTAGTTTTAACAGTTGGGGGGCGGGGTGGGGGAAGTATAGAATGTGATTTAGTTCTAAGAAAAAGGGCTCAAAAATCTTCTTGGAAATCAGCATTGTTCCCATTCATCATTGTAGCTTCTAATTCGATTTGATGAGTTAAATATAAATAAATCAAAAACATGTGGATTGAATTTACATAAAAAATGCACAGGGGTTTAAAAATTAGAGAAAGGTTTCTAGCCAAACACATTTTCGGTTTCGCTGAACACAAGGCGCTGGAAAATTCTCGAGTTTGCCAAACCCGAAGAGCAGCCGCCAGGTTTGCTGAGCCTCCCTCAAACCTTCCAGAGTCTAAGGCAGGGATTTCTGGCCAAGAACTGAATTCCACAAGAGGCCCTGCCAACTGAGCGGTTAGCTAGAGGCTACGGGTTGCGCGTAGGGGACTGTTTGACTCTCCTCGGGTCTGCAGCACCTGGTTTTCTCTGCATGACAGGATAGGATGCGGCCTTTCCCCCAACGTAAGGACGACATTCATTCCCTGTCAGGTCCCCCATCCTCTTGCTTCATGAAGCTCACTATTAAACGTTTTTATAGCATCCTGAAAGAGTTCAAATGGAGAAGGAAAGGATTTGTTAGTTCAAAGGCACTGGAGCCCAGGCTGACAAATTCTTCTTTTCTAGCAATTCTCCCTCCCCCAGCCCAGCGCACACATCGTGTCAGATAACTGGGGCAGCTTGGCACAGGCCTGCAGCCTGAGCCTCCAGATGTTCTCTGCTCCACGCCCCTTCCTGGCCTGCGATAGGCTCTGTGTAGAGCTAGGTTTCTTCTCAATTTCACCCTTCCTTCCAGCCTCCATTCAAAGACTGTGCTGTTGCCTTTAGCCCCATTTTGGACTCTTGGAAGAACAAGGCCTTTTTCTGTTTAGGGCCAGTTTGCAAAGCCAACTCCCTCCTCAACTCGGCAATCCCCTCTTCCCACCCCCACCAGACTGAACCACAAGGAACCCAAATGTCTCTCTGCTTCATTTTTCCTCTCCGTGGTTTTCAAGATTCCTATCAGCTGTTTTTTAATAACTCCAGATCACTTATTTAACTCATTCTTGATTTTTTTAAAATCTAGATATTTTGTCTTTCACCTGAAACAGCCTTCTCTAAAAGAACAAAAACCCTGGACTCCAGCGTCTGAATTCGATCCCCAGCACCACTGTATTACAGTGGCCTGCACAAGCAACTGTAGCCGGCCTTTTCTCTTCCTTAAGCTGGGGTAAAAATGCCCATATTGACAAGTCGTTGGGAAAAGCAAATAAGAACATCAGTGAAATTACCTGGCATGAGGTGTGGTGTGTGGTCAGAGGTGGTCAGTAAATATTAGTGTTCCTTCCCCACCGGCTTCTGGAAGGCTTCGCACTTAAGGATTCCCTGTATTCACTTTCATATTCAGAGAGAATGACCATTTTGTTTGGGACTCCCTGTTTTCTCCCATAAAAATGTGAATAATATTTAACATCTTATGTTTATATCTTAACATTTATAGTCTTCTGATTCTTGGTGATTTTTGTGTGTGTTCAAGCCAAAATCCCATTTGGGGTAAGAGCATGTTTGTTGTTATTTTGTACTTTCTGCAGTCTGGCCGATTCATAGGGAACAATATTGGTGCATCATGGCTTGGGGAAGTGGCTATGCTGGATGAAGCGGAACAGAGGGCGACTGTATGTACAAAGGGTGTGAGCACAGGCAGGTGGAGAGTGTACGTGCATAGCTGAAAGTTTCGAAGTTTTCTAAGATGGGAACGGCAATTATCTTTGGATGGTAGATGAGGAAAAATTTGTTTAAAATAATTCCCTAGACCCCTCAATAAAACCGTAGAAGGCAGTATGATATCGTGGTTAAAAACTCAGACTGGTAGTCGGTCTCGACTTTAAGTCTCTACACTTACTGAGTGACCTTGAGAAAATGAATTTTCCTAAATCTCAGCATCCTCTTCAGTGAAAAAAAGGACAAGAGAATCATTATACTAAGGAACCCAAAGGAAAAAATTAAATGACATGTGAACTACTATATTTTCCATATACTTAGCAAAACCTGGCATGATCAATATTAGCTCTTCTTCCTACTCCATCAAAACCACCAAATTTCACTAGCTCTTTCCATTGGGATCATGAGTCCAAACAGAGCTTATTGAGTAGAACACTGAGGAACACGCCCTCAAGGAATTAGAATTTTTGGCCAGTTAGAAGGCGAGACTAGCCAAAGAACAATTAGCCATAAACCCTGTGTTTCTTGCTTCCTAAGAGACAAGGAGTTTGGATAAGGGAGGGAGAACTATATAATCTAAAGAAGAAGAAAATAAGTAGGAAAAGAAAAAGAAGGAAATAGTAGTTAGTTTGGTGTGAAATAAAATTTGCCTTAGGGGGTCACTGAGTTTGGAAGATTAGTGTGAAGAGCTGTTAGCTATTAATATAATAAAGGTGATCACCACAGAGGTCCTTGAACTGGACCCAGGGCAGCAGACAAGATCTTCGGTGGGGGTGGGGAGCATCCTAGCCCATGACAGCAGTGGATGGGGCAGGGGTTGCTGCAGATGGGGCAAGGAGAGGAGCTGTACTAGGGTAGGAACCACGAAAACTAAAAGGAGGCGTAGTAATGGTAGACTCGATTTAGAGGATAAAGCAGGGTAAAATTCAAAAAACAAAACTTTGCTTTCTAGCCTATGATGATAAAGGAGAAATGATGGTGCTTGTTGGAGTCTGAAGAAAAAAAATAAGTTTCTGCCCTTTTCCCCACGTTTTCCGAACCAATTTTAAAAATAGACACAGTGGGCCGGGTGCGGTGGCTCACACCCATAATCCTAGCACTTTGGAAGGCTCAGGAGGGAGGATTGACTGAGGTCAGGAGTTCAAGACCAACTGGGCATGGTGGTGCATTCCTGTAGTCCCAGCTACTTGGGAGGCTAAGGTGGGAGGATCACTTGAGTCCAAGAGTTTGAGGTTGCAGTGAGCTATGATAACACCACTGCACTCTAGCTGGGGTGACAGAATGAGACATTGTCTCAAGATAAAAAGAAAAAGCATAAAAAACAGACACAGGAGTCTGGGGTCAAAATAACTTTATAACTGCTATAAAGTGAGATTGGAAACCATGGTTTGCATTTAAGAGCAAAATGGACTTCCTACTCCTCTCCTCTAGCCCTTAAATGAAACATACACACTGGACTGCTGTGAACTGTCACCTCCCAATCCCACAGAGGGAGGGTCTTGCCAGTATTTACCTGCTGGAGGACAGTAGCAGAGGGAACAACGGCCACTTATGGACAAATAGGGACGAAAGAAAAACCACCAGAGGGTTCAATGTCCCATATCCCATCTTACTAGTCCTGTAGGGAGAGAGGGCCTAGAAGTGTTATATCTCAACACAAGGCGTTTGTGACTTTGTTGACTGCCAAACAAACCACCTCCAAATGTAGAGACTTGACAGAACAATTTGTTATCATCTTTCATGTTTCTGTGGGTTGACTAGGTTCAGCTGGGTGGTTCTCCTTTGGGATCCCCCATATGGCCACAGTCAGACTTGGGTTGAGGCTGTGTCATCTGAAGACCGGTCTGGGCGGGGAGTCCAAGGTGGCTCCCCCACATGGCTGGTGGCTGATGCTGGCCATTGGCTGAGAGTTTAGCTGAGGCCACAACACATGGCCTCTTCATGTGGTTTGGGCTTCTCAGAGCATGGCAACTGGATTCTGAGAGAAAACGTCCTAAGAACAAGTGGTTAAAGGGTTCCGGGCAGAATCTGCATGGCTTCTTAAGACTTAGCCTGAGAAGTCCCAGCACATCACCCCTGCCACATTCTGTTGGTGAAGGAAATCATTGAGGCCAGTCCATATTTGAAGACAGCACAATTGGAATCCACCTCTTTTTTTTTTTTTTTTTTTCGAGACAGTCTCGCTTTGTTGCCCGGACTGATAAGTTTCTGTAAATTGAACCAATTTTG
>NW_012153285.1:4210013-4251254 GCF_000956105.1 Propithecus coquereli | reverse complement strand
CTGAGTGCTAGGATTACAGGCGTGAGCCACCACGCCCAGCCTCATTCTTTTTCTTAAAGAGAGACCCCAAAATTGTTTAAACTTTAGATCTCATAAAACATGGATTCCCCCTGCATAAAGGGAAAATGGTGAGTTCTAAGGATACTTTGATAGGCTAAAACAGTCATATTTGACAGTTTTCTCAGTCTGCTCCCTGGTCCCACAGATCTGTAATACCCTCTACTTTTGTGTGCTCTGGGTGAGCACCCCTGGGGACCGTTTGCCCACTCCCACCACCACCATCTCTAAGAATACGCTGGGGAGAAAAATCACGTTAAGACTGTACAGAAGCTGCTTTCTTTGATTCTGGTATATTCTGACCTTACGTAGGAGAGATTTCATGACCTGGCTGTTGTCTCCATCTATAAATCTTGGGTCTGTCTGTAAAAATCACTTGTATGCATCTGTGTGTCATATACATGGGTTGTTCCCATTTGGCCAATGACTGGAGATTTGCCAGCCAGCTATTTGAATAAAACTTGAGGTTTGCTCTGACACACACCAAAAACACTAGCTTGGCAACTCATAAAATTCATGGGCATACAACGGGAGCCAACCTGTATGTTTTGTCGAACATTTCCTCTCATTGAAGATTGTTACCCTCTGATCCCCTTCTAAAAAGTAATAATTTCATTTGAATGTTTCAGTTAAACATGCAATATTTTCACATTAATATATTACATTAATACATATAAGAATAGTTTGAGAAGTTTGTTCAGGAAATGAAAATCCCTGGAATCTACTTCCTGAAAATCTGAATTACTAGGCCTAGGAATTTTCACATTTTTAGATGACCCTAAGACCACTCTTTGAGAAACACGGTCATAAGCCATTCTTCACTGTGCTTCAGGAACTCCAGTCCTGAAATGGATTTGTGTTATATCCACACTCTAATCCTGCATTGCATGATTCATGATTCATTCTTACAATGGGTGTGGCTCAATGCCAGGCTGGTAGGTTAGGGATAGTATGCATCTTTCTGTGCTTGATTGAACACAGGGCTGCTAAGATGTAGGCTTCTTGTTACCAGAATAACTACAATTGGTGAGATTGACTTTGCCACACAGCAAGCATCCCACAATTTACCAGTGGTTAGTGTGTCTTGTCTTCTCAGACAACATGCACAGTAGCTGCTCACTTGCTCTCTTGAGAACTCTGAAGTAGTAACACTGATTACTATTTTAGTCCCAATGACCAGAAGTAGGAGCCAATGAATAAAAAGTAACAGTCATTTCACTACTTACGTCAGGTGACCATGTTACTTAACCCCTCAACCAAGATATTTTTGAGTCAAAGGGGACACTGGTACTAATTATGCTGGGAAAACAGGCACAAACTAAAATTGTTGCAGCAAAACAAGGGTATATGGGCCGGGTGCATTGGCTCATGCCTGTAAATCCTAGCACTCTGGGAGACCGAGGCAAGACGATTACTTGAGCTCATGAGTTCATGACCAGCCTGAGCAAGAGTGAGACCTCATCTCTACTAAAAATAGAAAAATTAGCTGAGTGTCGTGGTGTGCACCTATAGTCCCAGCTATTTGGGAGGCTGAGGCAGGAGAATCCCTTGAGCCCAGGAGTTGGAGGTTGCAGTGAGCTACAATGATGCCACGGCACTCTACCCAGAGTGATACAGTGAGACTCTGCCTCAAAAAGAAAAAAAAGGAAATTGAACCTCAGTCCCTCCCCATAAAAAAATAAAATAAAAGGATGTACAGTCACTCTGTTTGTGCCTTACCTGCCTCTTGAATGGCCTTGAGGCAACTCAGTTTATCTGCAGTGCCCCCACGTGTTTACACTCACAGGCTAGGATTCCTATCTCCGCAAATGAGCATTTTAGTAAAGACTTATTCCTCAAATGATTATTCAGTTATTAATAGATTCAAGCACATTCATTTGCTAATTCATTCAAGGAGGCTTTGATTTAGTGGTGAACGAGCCTTTGGAAACCCAGAGAAAGGAATGTGCGTGTTATGGGAATGTCCCAGCAGGTAAGTGGAATTCCCTCCTATATCTTACCTTGCTGGGTTACAAGGTACCAGGCGTCGTGTGGAGAAGATGGAAGCCTTATGCCGTGGTAGTCAGACATTGGGTGCAACTTCAGGCTGTCTTCACAGTACCTGATATTTTAGCTGGTTTAGAAACTTTTTGAGCTATTAGATAGTATTCACCTTCTAAATTCAAATGTTTATTTTGTCTGTAGACTCCAAAACAAAAAAAACAAACCCTCAAGAATATCCATGGTATATTTCAAGTATAAAATTGTACCCGCAGCCGAAACAGCCAGCTCCTTTAGCATAGTGTGAGCAGTCAGAATATTTGTAATACTTCACTGTCACTTGATTTATTTGCAGCCAAGTGCTCTGAAGTCATGAGGTCAGTCACATCAAGGCCTAACTCATCCTACGATGAGAGAGTCAGAAAATAGTAGAGCTGTAAGCAGCCCAGTGGTTGAGAGTCCTGACCTCTCGTGTTACAAAGGGAGACACTGAAGATTTGAGAAGTCAAGGCCTGTCCCTCACCACTTTCCGTGGAAATCTAGTACTGTGGCCAAACCAAATAAGGTAGAGCTGCCCAAACACACCAGCCCTTTCTCACATCCCCAGGCTTGGGCCCCTGCAGGTCCCTTTATGTGTGAGGCATATTATGTCCAACTCCTCCTCCCTGACATCCTCCATCTGCAGAATCAGTACTCCTCTGTCATTCAATATTCCCCGCAGGTGGTCCATAAGCTTTGAAATTGTGAACAAACAAAGTGGTTTTGCCTAACTACTAATAGGCGAAGTGGGTCTCAAACCCACATCTTCTGCCATCAGATTCATTGTTAGTTTCATGACATCATGTAATGTAGATGGAATCACTATAGAAAATTTGGATGTGATCTTGGTGGCCTACCAAAATGCCCATCTTGAAACAATCTCCTTGGTTTTTAGGACTGCAGGAAGATGCTGGGGTTTCATTTTCTTGCGGTACAAGTGCCATATTCGAAGTTCTGTAGGTTGAGCTTCTGGGTGGGCCACATGAGGTGGAGAGCACAAGACTTCATACTCTCCTTATTTCCCACCACCTGTCGGCAGCCTTTACTTTGGAACCACCTTTGGCTTTCTCTGCCATGTAACACTACTGAGAGTCCCAACCGCTGTTATTTTAAATGAGACTTTCGGAATTGAACCAGTTCTCCTGAGCCCGCTCCTACTCCTCTCCTTCTAGCAACTAGCCAACACTCGGGTGTTATTGCCCTGAGATCAGTGCCATAAAAGAATAACATAGAATTAGAATTTACAATTCCCTTCCACATTATCATTTGATCTTCCTAACAGTTTTGTGAGAGAAGTAGAGCACGGGTTATTTATTTATTTTTCCTGTTTTCTTCAATTTTTGAAGAATGATTTCAGAGATGAGAAAATGAAGAGCTAAAGAGAATAAGCAGCTTGTCTCGTCACGAAGCTGGTTAGGAGGAGAGACCGGCAGCGAGGGCATCTGATCACAAGGGCAGCTGCTCTCTCTTCCCGAGCCAGGCCTGGCTGCAGGAGCTCACTGTCCTACATTGAGTACTTAAAAGGAAAAAAAGGTTTGGAGAATTTGCTGAACTGATGAAGATGTAAAAGCTGCAAGGGCATCCTAGACAAGCAGCAGAGATTTGGCAAATGGAAGAATTCATGGGTTCTTTTAAAAAGTGGCATCAAGAAGCCAGTGTCACTCAATCCAAGGAGCCAGATTAAAAAAAAAAAAAGAGGCAGCAGCAGCCAGCGTCAGCACATAGTGGTATGAGGTCTCTTAACATGCCACCAAAATATCAATAATAGGGCAGAGACACAAGCACATATTAGACAAACGCTGAAACAGCAGCCTGCGGCTGGGTGCTAAGTGGAGGTTCTGTGTTAAAGAGTCGCTTGTCACAGGCTACTGTGTAAAATAAGTGCCCAGCAATGACATTAAGGACATCTCTAAGTGCTCTGAAGCTGAGGGCCCTGTGAGAACAGTCAGCACTTGGCTCATTCCGGGCACATTAGCCAAGGCTCTCGTTTGCCCCCGGACTTCTTCCTGCTCCTCAACACTGAGCGTTTTTTGTTTGTTGGCAGCTCCACTGAGGACAGGCGAAGAAAAGGAAAGAGTTTGCCACTTCTGCTAAATACCAGCACGTTGCATTCTGGTGACTATTTGGAAGTATCAGAGTTAATAAGCTAAATCTGTTGTGTCACCATGAAATTAGGGGGTCTTCTGAAGGGATCTTATATGTTTAATTTTTTTCTTCCTCCCTTCTTACCCTGGTCATTCTTTGTCTTAGCAAGTGTGTACTGAAGATCTACTACAGCATATACTATAGAAGACACTGCTAGGCCCACAGAAGAAATGCAGATTGAGATCTCTGGCCTTCATAAGTTGAATTTTGGGGGGATGATAAGTTGACCAACTCCCTGGGTATTCACTGTAACCTGGACAGGGGTGAATGTCCAATAAGGGAAATGCTTTCTTTGGTTATGAATTGAGTGGTTACCAAGGGCTAGGCTCTGTGCTCTGTTCTGGGCACAGAAACAAATAGAGCAAGACAGACTATGCCCCTAGAGGAGATTATTGCCTATTGCAGCGTTTTCAAAGTAAGATTCCCCTGCCACCTGCATCAGAATTCCCTGATGTCCTTGTTTAAGGATGCTGATGCCTGGGCGCCAGCTCAGATCTGCACTAACAGACTTTTGAAGGTGGGATCCTTGAATCTGAATTTAGTTAAGCAGCACTCCAAGTGATTCTTAAACACATTCAAGTTTGAGAATGACTAATCTTGTGGAAGAGACAGAGAAGTGAACCCTGATGTATACACATAGGTATTAATAAATACTATATTAGTGGATGTGAAAGGATTGTGCCTGTAGAAGACCAGGGGAAAGAAAGATGGCTGCTCTTTGTCCTCCTCATGGTTGCTTTGGCAACAGAGAGTGACACCCTCCCCTTTCAGCCCTCCTTCTTCACCACCAGTCTGACACTGAGTAACAGGTACCCGAAGAAAGGAAGGAAGGAAGGAAGGGGAGATGCAAGTAGGAACCCATGGGAAATCACCTCACTTGTTCAGATGGCGCCTTCCCAGAGAGGCCACCATGGCCACTTTTAAAATGACTCTCTGTTGTTCTCCTTAACCGGCTGGATTTTTCTTCAGAGCACTTATATTCTGACATTGTAGTTTACTTATGTGTCTATCTCACCTACTAGTTTAGAAGTTGTGACTTTGTCACTTTTGTTCACTGTATCCCTGGTGCCAAAATGGTTGGCATGTAGTAAGTGCTCAATAAATATGTAATGGAGGCAGCAGGAAGACAGGTGGTTCCGCCCAGTCCCATTTCTCAGCTGCTCAGATTATTTTGCTTTGAGAAACTACAAAAATTCCCAAGGATTTATGTGGCCTTTTTCTCCCTTTCTTAGCTGATGGGAACACAGGATAGAGCTGCTAGAAGCCCTGACTCATGTTCCCCAGCCCCCCTCTGACAAAGACCTTTCTGTGGCACACCAGTCCCCTCCGGGGCCTGCAGAGACTCCCTTCCAGATGTCTGAGTTCAGGGAAGCCTCAGAGCCCATTAGTTTGATGTGAGGCTTCTCAGAACATTGAGAAGCCATTTAAGGAACTGAACAGAGGAACTGGGGAGGTGAGTATGGTCTGAATGCAAAGGGCCGACAACAGCTTCAGGGAGGGAAGGGCAGGACTCCGAGCCCGCTGGAATCCTTTGAAGCCCTCACCGCCCGTGGGGAGGGTGGGCGTGCAGGGGGATGACTTGTGCAGCAGTCCAATCTGTCCAAAAGTGTTTTCAGAAAATGTTCTGTATCACAGGTTAGTGTATAAGACACGAGCTGTAAGTGGAAAGTTGGCAAAGACCTGTGGAAATTGGCTACAGGGCAGGAAACAAAGGGTAGCCAGAAAAACCTGACAGGATGTTTATTGGGGAGTGCCTCAGGGAATAGGGTTGTGATCAGTTTTTATTATTTACATAAAAATTACATGGAGAATGGTATTGAAAGGGAGTTTCACGTTGGCTAATGAAACTACATTAGGGAGCGAGCGTGGAAATGTGAATAGTGGAATTAGGGAAGGATTGCATTTATTGGCAGAATTGGAGAGAGGCGTTTTATAACATGTTTGTCTGTATCACCCACCCATTCTGTTGGCCAAATTTCCATTTCAGTAGTGGACAGGACACTTTCAGCTCAAGCAACCTGTCACACTCCTTGGGTCAGCAGAAAGCACTTTTTTTTTTTGAGACAGAGTCTCACTGTTTTGCCCGGGCTAGAGTGAGTGCCGTGGCATCAGCCTAGCTCACAGCAACCTCAAACTCCTGGGCTCAAGCAATCCTTCTGCCTCAGCCTCCCTAGTAGCTGGGACTACAGGCATGTGCCACCATGCCTGGCTAATTTTTCTATATATTTTTAGTTGTCCGATTAATTTCTTTGTATTTTTAGTAGAGACTGGGTCTCGCTCTTGCTCAGGCTGGTCTCGAAGTCCTGAACTCAAACAATCCACCCACCTTGGCCTCCCAGAGTGCTAGGATTACAGGCGTGAGCCACCACGCCCGGCCTAGCAGAAAGCCCTTTTGAAGAGGTTTAGCACCCTACTCACAGGGCAGATTCTGAAATTAAACAGATGTTATCCACAGACATGGCAACTTCGCTTTCAGAAGGAGCTGGAAGGCAAATTGAATCTCCTGTTTAGCTAAGACTGGCCCAAGCATAAGACTGGGCTACCTGACATCCACATCTCCCCACTTCTTGTTACTTAATATTTGTTATCCTGTGAAACTCAAATTATCACAGAAATTTATTGTAGATACACCCCAATAAGAAGCTAGCAGTCTCTCTTAAGCAAACTGTTGCATCCTGATAGTAACAACCCAACGAGCCAGGATTTGAAGTTGGGAGCTCAGGGGTGACATTTTCTGTCTTCTCTATAGCCTGCTCTAGGGAACAGTCTACACAGGCATCAAGGAATCCACTGAGCCTGTGATTTTCTTGTTTACAAACCTGGCCCAGTAGAAGTCCTCTATGGCCTTGCTACTCAAAGTGTGGTCCATGGACCTTCAGGGAGTTAGAACTGCAGATTCTTAAGCGCCCCTCCCCCGAGAACTGAATTAGAATCCGTAGCATAACAGAATCCCTTGCTGATTTCTAAACACATTAACATTTGAGAAGCACTGGCTTTAACATACCTAGGAACCACAGAAAATAAAACAAAGGCAGGTTGCTTCTGATACAATACAGACCACATTAGTTAGCAGCCTGAGGATAGAATTCTGGCATTTGGGACTTTCTGGTTTGTTGGAAACTTAAATTCCCCTTTCCTGTTTTCTTTAATTTGCTTATAAGGCTCAGTGCCTTCTCCAGAATGTAAACTTAGCCTTAAGTGAACATGCCTTTTGAAAAGAAGATATTAACAGGCAGTGCAAAATACCCCTGAGTGCTCATCCCCTGAACATGGCCCATGTGCTGGGCCATTAGCTGGTCGCTACTATCGGGTTCACGGGCCACAGAGCCCTGGCACCTGACGGCTGCTTTTCATTTGCGCTCATTTGCCACGGGCCCTGTGGGTAGGCATTTTGTCGTCTGCTGCTGCTGGGTGTAGGCTGTTAGCCCACAGGACCAGCCCCACAGTAGGGTGTCACTAGCCTGGGCAACCCTTTCCATAGCAAAGGGCGCCTAGCTTTCAAAGACCTGGCTTCAAACACTCTCTAGGCCTCTTAGAATTGTATTGTCTCCAGACCTGACATGACCTAGCAGTGGCCATGTGAGAGGACACGAGAACAGCAACTTACACTACCTCCTCTTTCATCTCTCTCCCCTCCTCCAACCCATAGCTTTCACTCAGACTTGCTTTTAGAAGATAGGACCGAGGAATGAGGGGCGTTGAAGGAGACTAGTTAAATTGACCTTTTTCCTCAGTTCGTGAGGTGGTGTGAGCAGGGGTTGATTCTGCCAAGTTAGGAAGGAATAGCAGTGAAACCCCAAACTTCGCTCCTCCCTACGCTCCCCACCTCCCCAAAGCAGAGTGAACCTGGAGCTGTGGCCTGTCCCAAACGAGGCTTGGTTTCTATTCTTACTAGTTTTGCCAAGGCTGCTTCATTCTTTGTAAAGAGCTTAGGTGCGTGTTGAAATATCCAAGTCATTCAAGGCACTAGAGACGAGGAAGGACTTAAAGTTTGTCACAACAATGACACACTTTGCAAATTCAGACTGAGCATGTGTCCTCTGTAGCTTAGCTTAGATTGGGGCGCCTCCAGCCTGGGTGTGGTGTCAGAGCCCATCCTTATATGAAAGGAGTTGGCCCCTTGGGCCTCAGAGCAGGCAAGGCAAGAAGGGTTTCAAGTGAGTGCATTAAGTAAAGTACGTCTCCTTAGTCCCAGTCAAATACATGCAGCACACTTACTAAGGATGCTACGTTGGCTTTATCTCCCCCACAGACTGGGAGCTCTTCTGAAGCAGGAAAATCTGTTACTCATCTTTGTATTTATAGCATCTGGCACAGGGTAGGCCCTTAATAAATGTTTGCTGAATTAATGTGTTAAGGAAGACCAGCACATAAGCCCCTTGCCGACGATCTGGCTAGCACGATATCCACTTGTAAGTCGTCATTCCAACTCCACCTCGGGCATTTCATTCTCAATTAGTTTCTTCCTTGTCAGTTATTAAGCCCACCTCGTAAGTTCATTCACAGCTGTGCATTGGGCCCCACATGGCTGTATAGCAGGTCTGCGAGGGAGGCTGACCCTGGGCACAGAGCTCTCTGTATAATTAAGTACCTTACAGTGCATACCTAAAAACCACTAGGCTTGGCAGGAAAAGGGAAGGGAAGTCAGAAGTCAATTTGTTGGGGAAAATAGCGTGCTCCCAATTTCTTAAGCAGTGTATTCCTGCTCTTTTCAGGTAAGAGTCTATGATCTCTCCAAGTATGAGCATGGAGCAGATGATGTGCTGATCTTGGCCACGGATGGACTCTGGGATGTTTTATCAAACGAAGAAGTAGCCGAAGCCATCACTCAGTTTCTTCCTAATTGTGATCCAGATGATCCTCACAGGTTTGTACATTTCTGTAACTGTAGGGTTGTTCCTCAAGCAGTCTTGCATGACATGACTGAAATAAATAATCGTGCAATTCTCACCATTCATGATTTATAGTAGAGGCTGGTATGGATGATTCAGTAACCAAAATGCAGAAGAACCTTTCTTATTAAAGATACCTCCTCGGCCAAATAAAAATTCTCCTTAAATTGAACCCGGATACACATGGTAAAGAATTTGATTTGTTTGGATTTCAGCAGCATATCTTCCTCACACTTACTTCATATTCTCCAAAGTAGGAATAATCCAATTTTTGATCCTGCCAATGACAGTGATGGCAAATGTTCCCCAGCATTGACATTCATCCATTGGAGAATTATTTTCTTTTGGGAAATATGGAGAAAGGGGAGAAAGATTAAACTAAGTATTTCATTATAGTGGCAGTGTAAATATCCTCAACAACCCTGCAAGACTCTCAGAAATAAACAGAAATCACCTCTGGAGAAAGGCAGCCTTAATTAATTAGAACACAAACAAGTCACCATGAGTAAAAGCCAGCAGAAAACAAACAAAGCAGAGCGGGCCCTATAAATACTTCATTATTGGATTTATCAGTCAAAAATATAAATAAATAGTTTAACATGCTTCAGAAATTTTTTTAAAAAAACATTGAAAATAGCAACGATATGAAACTGTAAAAATGATGACTAAGCAAATTTTAAAAATAAAATGGAATCTCGGGATGAAAAATATAAAAATAGGAATTAAAAATTTTATGAATTAAACAGATCAGAGATAGTTGAAGAGAACATTGGTAAGCTAGAAAATTGATCTAATAAATAATCCAGAGTATGGCATAGAGGGACCAAGAGAAGAGAAAACATACAGGTACATGGTTGTTCATATTAAACTATAAATGTCATAAACATCTTTTTGTATGTGAAATATGAGAGGCGGTGTAGTCTAGTAGTTAAGAGCATGTAATCTATAATTGGACTTCCTGAGTTCAAATTTTGGCTCCACCCCTTCTAGCCTTGTAACCTTGGGGAAATTTCTTAACGTGTAAAATGGGAGTTCCAATAATACTAACCTCATGCATATATATAAGGTGAGATGCCTGTTAAATAGCACTAATAGAAGATTTTGTTGTAATTACTGTATGTCTCATATATTTGACAACAACAACAAATTTTTTCAAGAAAAAAGTAAAGCTAAACTGTCTCCTCTTAGGATTATTTGGTATAATTTTGCTCAGGTGCTGAGGAATTGATGACACTGTAATTAAAGATTCTTTTGTTTGAATTTAGATGTATTTTTCTCCTTTCAAGTTTTCAGTTTTAATCTGTGTTCTATATCATACTTGTTAGTAACATTCTCACGCTGATTTTCACTATGATTATTTTCATAAAGCTTTGCCAAGTCAGCTGCCAGTTAGGAGTTAAAAGGCACCCAGTACTGTTTTAAAAATCTCTCCAAGCTGGCCTGGTCTTGCTTACCAGCCATGGTCTCTCCATGGTGACAAATCTGGCCACCAAGAGTGGTAACCTACGGGCAGTGTCCTCATGCCAGGTCAGAGCAAGCCCTTGGGGTCCGTGAGACTATTGTCTACAAAGGCAGGGTTCACAGGGATCTCCTTGGAACAAACAGTGCAGAAATGGAAAAATATCTTTCAGTCCTCCTTTCAGAGAAGATGGCAGACCAAAGCCTGAGAAAGAATCCTGTATCAGATAGATGAATGAGTGAAAGGGAAAGTTACAAGAGGAGCATGATTTATTGGTAAGGGATAGACTATCAAGTTGGAGAACAAAAAAAATTCTCGTTGATTTTTGAGGTCCTAAGACAACTGAGGGTTGGGTTTTTTCTTCTTTGCCAAATAACTCCCATTCAGATTCATTCATGTGGGTGATACTATTAAGGGCCTGTGTTACGAGCCAAGTCCTGCTAGACCTTGGGGAAGAATCTGTGAAGAAATCAGACCTCAACTCTGCCCTCTTGGAGTTTAAAGTCTAGAGGGGGTTTCAGAAGCAGAAGGAAGTTACAATATGAGTGATTACAGAAAGGAACTTAACCTAGGGCCAGGGATGTCTAAACTTAAAACTGAAGAATAAGTAAGCATGAGCTAGGCAACATAGGGCTGGGATGGAGTTGAGGATGGAGAACATGGCACATTCAGGAAACCCAGCAGTCGGTCTAACTGACCGGGCTAGCCGGGGAGAGTGCTCACATCAGAGGTGTGAGGGGTCCGTAGAGGCCTGTGGACTCATGAGATTAGTGAATTTGAACATTAGGTGTTGGAAAGGAAGGCCGTGGTAACAATGTAGAATTTGTTCATTATGATTCATAATCGGGAAACGTTCTGCAAAATCTGATGGTAAAAGACGTATGATGAGGATTGTTTATCTATCCCGTGTGCTCCTTACTAATTAAGCCATAGTGGGAAATCAGAGAAACTTAATTTGTTTCAAACTCAGAATTTCGGTCTTCGTCAAGAAGTCTTTGCCCAACTAATGTCCTGAATCATTTCCCCAATGCTTTCTTTTAGTAGTTTAGTATTTGGTGAGAGATAGGAGTCTGGAATATGCATTCTTCTGCGTATGGATATCCAGTTTTCCCAGCACCATTTCTTAAAGAGACTGTCCTTCCCCAATGTATGTTCTTGGAACCTTTGTCGAAGATGACTTAGCTGTAAGTGCGTGGCTTTATTTCTGGGATCTCTATGCTGTTCCATTGGTCGATGTGTCTGTTTTTATGCCAGTACCATGCTGTTTTGGTTACCATAGCTTTGAAGTATATTTCAAAGCCAGGTAATGCGATGCCTTCAGCTTTGTTCTTTCTGCTCAGGTTTGCTTTGGCTATTTTGGGTTTTTTGTAGTTCCACATGAATGTTAGGACTGTTTGTTTTTTCTATTTTTGTGATTAAACTCATAATTCAGGAATTCTGTGAAATGATGTTCTCTTTTATGCGTGTGGCATCTCTGTACATATCAGTGTGTAGTTTGGCAGGAGGGCACCCCACTCATATTCTGGCTCAGCCTGTCTCCTTGGGAGATGTATGGACAAAGAACGCTCAGTCCCAAGAGCTGGTGCCCTTTCAACTGGGAGCTGTTCTGATCCTGTTGTGCAAAATGGAAATATGAATGGAAGTTGCCCAAGTCATAATTTCTGTGATGAGGAAAGGCCCACTATAATTCCAGAGGCTCTATTAGCCCTCTCTTGGCCAGAGGGTTCATTTCTCTCTACATGTAGCCCAGGACCACAGGTTTGCCTGTTTAATCTGGGGGTTGGGGGAGTGCAGAGTTGCTGGGTCCAAGCCTGAGGGGACTGACCAAAGGAGATCAGCCTCTAATTTGATACACAATGAGAAAGGAAAGATATACTCCCCAGGGCGGGAAGCCTGAGGGAAAAGGAACAGAACAAAGTAAGTGAGAGAACAACAGAATGTTTCTGCATTTGAGGTTTTGAGTGGGCCTGTTTCACTTTGAATTTTACTGGATTCTCCCAGCTCTGTCTAGAAAGGAAGCAAACAGAAGGAGGCAGGGCACTAGTCTTGAGGCAGGCAGGACTTTGGGGTTTCGCCGTATGGTTATTGGGCTTTTGTTTATGTTGCATGTAGGCTTTTTCTTTTGCCTCCCAGTGTCAGCCATTCTCAACAAATTGCCAGCATTGTCCTCCTCTGGAGACATCCTTCCCAACAAGGAATTTAAAATAGCGGCTCCCCCTCCAGAACGCTGTGCAGGAAGAGATGATTAGCATGAAGACGTGTTTGCCAAGTTCTGGCCCTCACACCATCCTCTCGGGCAGAGACGGATGAAAATGAGCTGTGGGATCTTCCTGACCCTGCTGTATCTTAAGTCCTTTTGCTCTTTTGAACTGTCTCAACAAAGGAACCAGAAAATTAAAAGGCGGCTTTGTGGATGAGCCAGAATATGAGTGCAATAAGTTTTTTTCTTTCTTTCTTTTCTTTTTATTGGAGTTTGCCCTGAAGTGTAGCAGAGCTGGCAGTTCTTTGACTCTTCTTGTGGGGTCATGAAATGAACCGTTCATAGGAAATCTATCAAGCTAACATTCTAGAGTGGGGTCACTGGAGGTCAGGCTGTGCACAGTCCTCTAGTCTCCTACAATTTCAGTAAGATTCTCCGTTGAGGCCTAAAGGTCCTGTACAATTTGGAGAAGGTACTCAGAGAAGGGCCTGGAAGAGTTTTTGACTATCCCCTCGGTAAGGCCAGAGGTTTAGTGGTGGGTCTCCCAGGAAGAGTATTCAAAACAGAGGCAAGTATGTAAATACTCAAAAAAGAAGCATAATATTTTGTCAGAAAGGAAGAAATTGTTAATATTACAAAAGGGGAAGGGAGTGGGCAAAGCCAGGAGGAAACAAACATGAAAACATGGAATGGATTCACATTCCAGATGCCCACGCAAAGCTTCACAAAGCTTAGCTCCTTTATTTCCCAAATCCTGTCTGTGAAAGCCTAATTTTTTGTATCTTGGACCTAATGACCCTCCATCCTCCTGCCTTGACTCTCAAGGGGCTTTTTATGGGGTGTTAAATCTGTGGGTACCAGTATACCATAAACCCATAGAGTATGTCTCTGTTGGCAGAGGCCTCATCGATGTCTACAATTCTCATGTCATTCTTCGTATCCACACTCTCCTTGGCTCAGAGAACTGTGTGCCTTGGAAGGAAGAGATTAATCAGTGGAAAGTTAATAGTAAAACACCAACCAATACTGACAGCTGGCATTAATGCAAGTATTAAATGCTAGTTTGTATTACCCTGATAATATGAAATTTATTTTGGCAAAAGACAAAGATTCTTTTTAGGAAATCTTTCTGTGAGTTAGCAGAAGTAATTTCTAACAGTGCTATATGGTTTTCAAAAACTATGCCTTAAGGGGGGGAGGGAGGGTAAGGGCATCATACGTAACCTAATCATCTGTACCCCCATAACAGGCTGAAATAAAAATTTTTAAAAAAAAAAGAATTCAGATATGAATATGACATGACCCCCAAGACATGTTAAATTAACTGAAAAAAAAAACAAAAAACTATGCCTTAAATATAAAAAAAAAAAAAAAACAAACAAAAAAAAGGTGGGAGATTTTCTCCCCAACCCCTCACCATATCTATTACAGGTTTTAAGAACAAATTTGTGAGTGTCAGATCTGGTCTTTGAAGATGAGATAAAATCTGCATTTTTGTTTCTTTTGCAGTGTTTAGCATATTCAGATCCTTAGGAAATCAGAAGAGAGTCCTGAGATCCTGGCTGTGGCAGCCTGTGAACAGCATACAGCAGCCCGTCTTTCCATCCCATTTAGGCTGGTTATGTGGCTGTTGGGGCAGAGCTGTGTAGCCACTTAGCAGTGTGGCAATATCAGGGTGTTTGAAAGGGCTTGCCAGGGAGGATTGAGAAGGAAATGATCTATCATGCCCCTTTGTATTGAAATGCTGCTGTTTGGGATGTGAACTAAAATAAACACCAGGGAACTGGTGCCAGGGTGCATAGAGGTGGAAAAGGCCTGGCAGGGGGTCTCAGCCTCTGCCGTGGGGGTGGGGAGCTCTCTCCAGTGTGTGGCCTTGTATATGCTGACGGCACACAAACCTCGGATGAACTGAAAGCAGTGATGGTGTTGCAGACAACAGCTGTCATCCTTCCAGTGTCTCAGAGTATTCTGTCTGAGTGGGGTCCCCACACCCTGTGCAGGGGACAGAAGCTGGCAGGAGCAGCTTCACCTGCTTCAGAGCTTGCTTCCAGAGCTGCTCAAGGGACATGTGTGGCCCTGCTCCCAGCAGTGAATCTAAGTCATGTGCCCTTTCCCAGGACAAGCTGCCCCTTTCTGAGCACAACAAAGGCCGCCTCCAAACCACCCCCCAACCCGACCCTCTACCCACCCAGTTGCCAGAGACCCCTGCCAACATTCCAAAGCCAGGGAGAGCTTTTCTACCTCTTAAATTTCTGAGGCCTGCTCAGAATGCAAAGAGGAGTCCTCCTCCTGTTCCCACCACTCTGTATTACTGAGGGTGTCAGCAGATGGAGGCTGCCTTTTATATGCAAATATTGGAACCATTAATTCCCCAGTTCCTGCTACCAACCCTCCCTGTTAAAAGACCCTGTCTGTACCATCCAAATGGCAAACAGAAGTTCCCACCTAGCTAGAGCGATTAAGGACTTTAAGGCATGGTGATAGCCTGCAGACTAAAATTGACATATTTTTGACGCTCCAGTGCTGATTCAGACTCTGCAAGAGGTAAATGCCTTAAGGCAAAACTTGTGGGGAGGAGAAAGGTATTTTATGTCTAATGAGGAAAATGATAGCTAACATTTATTGACCTCTGACCATGCGTGGGGCACCATGCTGAATGCTGTATGCAAAGATCACATTTAGTTCGTACGGGAGCCTTGGGGGATCTGCACTATTGTTATTCCAGATTTACAAGTCAGGGGAGAGGGGCTCAAGAGGCTGAGGACTTTTTCCAGAGTCAGCCATCTGGGCAGTGGGAAAGCCAGGACTGGCACCTGGGCAAGCCACGCCCACCCCCTGAGCCCTTTTTGTGGTCTGCTGAGGGGGGCAGAGAACCAAGCACTGCCACAGAAATGGCAGGACAGGAGGACAATCGAGGATTTATGGCCTCCTCCTGCCTGGTTTTGGAGTCAGTGGTTGTGAAAGGAGCTTTGGGCCTTCCCGCTGCACTCAGCCCCTCTTCCTTTTTGTTTTCCTTGCGCCCCCCTGCTGTCCTTTCTCGGCTCCCTTCCCCTTGGAGCCCGAGCCTGGTGGAGTTTGCCAAGTCAGATCCCTCCCTGACAGCCACTGCCGATCAATATTGAAAGCTTCAGCCAGAGAACAAAAATGTTCTCAAAATTCAAAACTTGTCTCCTGTGGAGACTCTTCGCTAGGAGAGGGTGAGCACTTGAGACACTCCAAGGTGCTCTGAGGCAGCCTGCCTGAGCGTTCGGCTCTGCATTCAGCTTCCAGAAACGCCAGCCCCACTCAGTCCCTTCTTAGTCCCCTCTTAGTCCCCGCCGGTGTGTAACAGAATTCACTTCCCATCCGCTGCTCTCCTGAATATTTGGGGCTTATATTTTACGTTGTGACTCCAATTTTCTCCCGCCGCTCCCTACACTCCTCAGTTTGTGACACATGTGTACCCTACCCGATAGAGCCTGCCTGTTTCTTTCATTGTCACCAACCCAAGCAGCCCCTGCAAGGTAGAAATTGCTAAACGAAATGAGAGCAGGAGAAGCAGTTCTTTTCCTTCAGAGAAAGTTGTTTGTTCTTGTACTAGTCTTGATGTAAAGCAGTGATTTCATGCCTGAGGCAAGTGGCCCTGAATACGGATGCTAATGGGCTTGAAAATGGCCACCAGCCCGGCCCCAGTATGGGGGCCGCAGCAAAAAGCTTTCAGGGTCCTGGGGTTGTGTCGAGTTGATGGGTTTATGAGAAGAGCTCTTGTGAGTGACCTCATCTTACCTGCACGCTGTTGCTGACTTTCTTTCCAGCGCTGGATCTCCCGTAGCGAGCAGCGAATGTCAGGAAGCCGGTCCTAGAGTTCGGTCGCACCGTTCATTTACCGGATGCATGTCCGGTCAGTCCCCGTCAGTTGTCACTCAGGCTGCTCTTGGACAGGGAGGGGTATCACATGCACTAGAGAAGCCTGGCAAAGAGAGAAGCCATGGAAAGGAATCTGAGCTCCTGGGAGCAGTGCAGGAAGAAGAGGTCACGGGGATTCTCCCTAAGCTTCCTTCTCTGGAGCACAGGGCTTACACGGCTGAGGGCAGATGCCTGACAAAATGGGGGTTCTGTGAGGAGCAGGAAATGCCTGGCTAGGCCCACCGCACAGGAAAGGTGTGGTGTTAAACCTCAGACGACTCCTGCGGTATGGGGAGACTAAGCCAAAAAATAAACATGAGCGTGTTCTAGCACTAGAAAAACCCCCAGTAAAGACAAATTTTAAATCTCTGTAGATAACACAGAACACACAGTGAAAAAATCCCTTCTGAAGAGAACCTTATATCTTACCTTCACACCCACCAAGAGAAAGAATAACTAAATACAACAGAGCCTTCCCTCCAAACCCCAAAGAAAACCTGGATATAATAGAACAGGTTGAGAGAAGAGTTAAACATGTGCAAATAGAACCATAAGGTAAGAAGAGGTGAATTTGGAAAAGAACCAAATAGAACCCTCACAGACCATTTGTTAAAAGAATTACTAAAAATGTATTCAGTAGAAGGAAACTAAACCCAGAAGGAAGGGATAGACTGAAGAAAAGCAAAGAAGTTAGTAAATATGTTGGTTTATTTATGTAAATATAGGTTGGAAATGATAATAATGACTAATGGAGGCTTAAAAACAAAGTGAAACTAAAATACTAGGCAGTAACATAGAAGATGAAGAAAAGGCATTCTAAGAGCCTTTTATTTTCAGGAGGAGGACAGAAATACTGATTCACTTATCTATTAAAAACTTAAAGGCTGGGCGCATGGTGGCTCACGCCTGTAATCCTAGCACTTTGGGAAGCCGAGACAGGAGGATCGCTTGAGGCCAGGAGTTGGAGACCAGCCTGAGCAAGAGCAAGACCCCATCTCTACTAAAAAACAGAAAAAATTAGCCAGGCAGGTGGTGCGTGCTTGTAGTCCCAGCTACTTGGGAGGCTGAGGCAGGAGGATCATTTGAGCCCAGGAGTTTGAGGCTGCAGTGAGCTACGATGACGCCACTGCACTCTAGCCTGGGCAACAGAGTGAGACCCTGTCTCAAAACAAAAACAAAACGTAAGCATAACTGCTAAAGGAACAGAAATAAAATAACACTTCCAAACCAGTTTCAGGGCATGGGAGGTGTTAAAGGGAGCTATCAACCTGACAGAAAACAAGAATGAAGGAGAGAAAGACATTATAAATAGAAAACACAAAATAAGGTTTCACGTATGTGCGTAGCTATATATGATAACAAAATAAGTTCATATATGTCCATTTTAACAAATAAATATGGAGTCTTAGTGACTGTAAGATTAGATTTTTTATTTATTTAGCCATATGCCACTGGTGAAATACACTTAATGTAAAGTTTAGAAGTCCCTCTCTGCTTTGTGAATCTTATAATTGAATAATATCAGGATGAGAAAATGGTATTGACAAGAACTATGATTTCTTGCCTCAGAGACTAGGATACCATTAACTAAGGCTGATAGATAGGAAAGTGCCACCTTGGAAGTGAAAATAAATTAACATTTATTGAGTTCTTCCTATGTCTTAATTGGGGCCTACAAAGGAAATTGAGAAGGAGCCTCAGAGAGAACTCATGGTCTGTGTCATGGAAGCCCAGACACAGGAGGAGAACTTGCAGTGTGTTATGGTATGAAAGCCCAAAACAGAAAGAATTCAAGAAGAACAGAGATTTCAAAGATGAGGAAAATGATCAACAGTATCTGTGCTGGAAAAAGGTTGAGCAGAATTAGTATTGAGAAGCTGCCTGCGGATCAAGTTTTAAGAGGACAGATTAGTAGGGTATTGGGACTACTGGTAAGAGACTAAGAAAGAAAGTGGGAAGGAAGAAATTGAGGAAGCACGAGTGGATTTCTCTCTCAGGAAATTCAGCACCCAGGGGAAGACGGAGTGGATGGTGAAGCAGTCTCAAAGGAAGTTATCTTGGAACAGGTGACAACCGTATTGAAGAATAAAACCTTAATTATCTAGATCCCTTAGGGAAATAAGCTTCCTGGGTAACCATCTTTTTCTAGGTGACCTAATGCTTGCTTTTTAAAATACCAAAGCTAATTTTGACCATTTTAAAGTCACTCAGCCATAGCAATATCAGAGTGGTCTCTGGCCTTTAACTACGGACGATGCTCTTTCACGACTTGAACAAAGCTGGTCGGGCATCGTTTAAGCTTGTTTCCATCTCTCAGTCATTCCCCCAAGACTGCAGGACCTGTTGAGGCCTGTTTGCCTCTAGACTAAAATAGCCACACAGAGCGGTGTCTTGAGTTCCTGTATCTGTTTTTTTGACATCTTTCAGAGTATCTTTCTTTTTTTTTCCTTTTTTTTTTTCACATGTGACGGGTAATATGCTGACAATGGAATGAGGTGTGAGGGAGGCACATCTCATCATATATGAGCATGAAAACCCAATCACCATGCTTATGAGCCACAAAAAGATTGCATATCTTTTATGGCCAGCTGTATTTTCTCATAGCCTGCCATAATTTTCTACGTTTAGTCTGCTCATGAGCTGGGCTAAGGTGTGTTTAGCCCTAATAGATGAATCATCTCTATGTATCAACTCTGCCAGGTTTCTGAACCTGAAAAGCTAAGGTCCACAGCGTGGTCAATCACTAGGATAATAAATGTCACTCTGATAGTGCTGGTGGCCTTTCTCTACATGTTTATATCTCAGATATACAGTTTAATATAAAACTAAGAGTAACCTGGGGTGAACATCTGAGAGGCTTTTCTTAATGTAGTATACGAACTACAGTATGTGAATTTTGAGACATTTACTTGGCTTTTCTGCGAAAGGCATCTTTGGAGGCCTTTCTGTGTATTTCCTGATCTAGGAGGAGGAGAACCCTTGGAAACAACTAACTGGTTGCATTTTCCCTCAAGTGTAATTTAGAGAGTTCTGCCTCAAAATTGATAATTCTGTCAATACAGATAGAAAAAGGTGGTATCTTTCCTACCCACCTACTACTTATCCTCTAGGAGGAAAGGCATTTATTTTGGATTCACTATAACATCCTTTCCTCTGTAGTGCACGCTACACTTCTGTCTGCTACCTGGCCTGTACGAGTAGCGTTGGTTCTCAACAACCATACAACTTGTAATCGTCACAATCCTGAGCTCATTTGCTAGAGCACTTGTTCTTAAATAATGGAATGATGCATTCCATTGCATCATGCAAATCTCTTTTAAGATGAGAGCCTGTAAATTCATAAGGGGTTTTACCAGAAAAATGGAGAGACTTCTGGGGTTCTGAATTCCATAACTCACAGTTCCGAAGGCGAGGCCGAGACCGTCCAAGTAGGGCAAAGTCGCTAGCAACACCTTTTACAACATCTTGTAAAAGGCCAACAGGCTGGCGTCCGAGAGCGTTATAGAGTGACATTTATTATCTTGGTGATTTACCAGCCTGGCTCTTAGCTTTTCAGGTTCAGAAACTGATTTAATCAAGATACAGAGAAGAGATTCATTATCAGAGTTGGGCTCACCTTAACCAAACTCACAAGATAGATCTGTAAACCAAAATGCCAGTTGACATGTATACAAAGAAATATAACTGATAGAGCCCATCCTTTCCCTGTAGGCAGGCCTGCACAAAGGCAGAGCATCATCAGAATGTTATTTGGTGAACATGAAATCAGAATAAAGGTGAATCATGTGTTTAATGGCGTAGGCCAAAAGAGTAATCCATCCCACACCAAATATGACCCTGTCAGTGGAACTGTTTCTTTGAAGTCTGTCAACTAAGACTTCGGTTGCCCTGATCAGTATTTGGATAGACACCTGCCAGTGTTTAGTCTCATTTTTTATGCCTCAAGGCTAACCCAGGCCCAGGCCCAACCGAACAACCTCCCAAGTTGGTCTTTCTCTAAATGATAACACTTTCCATCAGCTTATAGTGTCATTCTTTTTTCCTTAAGTCTACAGTTTAAATCTCAATAAGCAATCTCATTTCCAAATTCTCAGTGGAGCCCTTGGTGTACTTCCCTTGGTCAAGAGGAGGGTGGCCTTGATAAGGATGAGTGGGACAGCTCACCCACACCAAGGCTTATCAGTCATTTACAAAAAACCCTCACATTCTTGCTATATTCCTATGCTATGTATACTATCATCAATATTTTTATTTTGGGTATGCTACCTTGGTGATGGGTACACTTATACCTTTGACTCAAACTGCACAAAAGCAAATCATGTAATCAAAACATTTGTACCCTCATAATATTCTGAAATTTAAAAAAAAATTCTTTTAACGACTCACATTTAAAAAAAGTTTTATTTTAGGCCGGACGTGGTGGCTCATGCCTGTAATCCTAGCTCTCTGGGAGGCCGAGGCGGGCGGATTGTTTGAGCTCAGGAGTTCGAAACCAGCCTGAGCAAGAGCAAGACAACGTCTCTACTAAAATTAGAAAGAAATTAATCGGACAACTAAAAATACATAGAAAAAATTAGGCGAGCATGGTGGCGCATGCCTGTAGTCCCAGCTACTTGGGAGGCTGAGGCAGGAGGATCGCTTGAGCCCAGGAGTTTGAGGTTGCTGTGAGCTAGGATGATGCCACGGCACTCTAGCCCAGGCAACACAGTGAGACTCTGTCTCAAAAAAAAAAAAAAAAAATTTATTTTAAAAGGTGATTTATTCAATATATCCCTACCACCAATGGAAAATGACTATCGTTTGTCACAAAAGAAATATAGCCCTAAAAATAAATATATTGAAAACAAAAGTTCTTATTTTTCCCATGTACTTTTTTTAGCTAGATACTGTTTGCAACAGAAAGCTCTGTGCCTGAGTGGGTCTTTGTTAAGATACACTAGCACCAAACTGAGACTCTCCTTAGTGTAATCAAAAACATCAAAAGAAGACCAAACAGTACAATAATTTAGAAGGTTATTTAATGTATGTAGGGCCTCGTCCCACTAACATCTAAAAACAAGTCTCACGTTAGGTTCCCACGTTTTGGCAAAAGATGACTAGGCTTTTTCCTACCACGAGGACATTTGAAACTTGCTTATGCAACTGTAGTGATGCCTCCTCCTTCCCCACCTCGCCTGACCCACTTCTGCCTGATGCTGTACTGACTCTCTCATTCCCGCCTCTCCCTGCACAGGTACACACTGGCAGCTCAGGACCTGGTGATGCGTGCCCGGGGTGTCCTGAAGGACAGAGGATGGCGGATATCTAATGACCGACTTGGCTCAGGAGACGACATTTCTGTTTATGTCATTCCCTTAATACATGGAAACAAACTATCATGAAAATGGCCCAGGGGATTGGGAGGATAGAGGGGCAGGAAATCTGGAATGCCTCTCAGCAAGGTGGAACTGGGACGTGCCCCGGCTGAGTTCCAAGCGATGCAGACTCTTCCCAGCCCAGGTGGGGAGTTTGCTGCCAAAAGGCCTCTGGCTGTGCTTCAAGATGACCATTAGGTTTCCATGTCTTCTTTAGTAACAGGTCAACTCTATAAGAGCAAAACACAAAGGCTGCTACTGAGTGTTATATTTCTGTTAGTTCCTTTTATAGGCCTCCCAGGTCGCCTTTGCCTATTTGGGGCGCATACATCATATTAATATTTATTTTATCTAGAGTAGCTGGGCAGCCATCTTCAGGTGTAACAGGCAGGAGACTCTTCCGCCTGTCAAGCTGCCAACTTCTCTCTGGGTTAAAAAGTGCTGCATTGGAAAGTTGGGAACATGCCTCAAAGTGTAAGCACCCACCTTCTAGTAAGCCTGACATTGATTTCAGGGATTGCTGCCTGTGCGTGTGCACACTCGTTCTCTCTCTCAATCTCTCTCTCTCTCTATCCAACTCTATCTCTCGGTAATGGTGGGGTGAGGCAGGGATTTTTCCTTTTTGGACATTCCTTGAATCTTTATTTTTTTCCCTTCCCTAGAACAGGACTGGGAATTTCCAGCTCCTTGCTGAGGAATTTCTGTGTCAGAGTCCAAGCCGGGCTGGCTTGTCCCCATATCCTCCAGCCCACACAACCAAGGCAGCCATCCGGGAAAGCGCCCTGCATGACACAGCGTCTTTGTTGTGTAATATTTGTTCCCGAGTTGCATTTCCTCACCAAATCAGTGTGTTTTCGTGAAAATATATGGGTGTTTCTTTGGACCAACAGTTTCTCTGTTACCGTCAATGTCATCTCCCTTATGCGGCCTGAGGTTTCTCTGTGTGAGTCTGCACCTTCCCTTCTGGAGTGGTTGGCCCTGTCCCACCTGCTGTGTCATGGGGACATGTGTAAAGCAGGGTCTAATGGGGCAGGTTGGGAAGTTTATTGTATCTGTAGGTTCACCATACCTCATCTGAGGATGATTTTGGATTCAAGTTTCATGAGCTGTAACTGTCCCAAGCCCACTTCAAACTAAGCGTCAGTATCAGAGTTCTGTCAAGGAGCAGGAGTTCTACTCTCCCTGTCATCTTTGTGCAGGTCCCATTAGGAATGGCACTTTGATGAAAGTGAATTCGCATAGGGTTGACTGGTCATTTTTTTGCTATGCTCCCTGTCCCTTCTCCAGAGAGTCATGTTCTAGCCACCCCAAAACTGAGACCCCTATTCCGACTGTAGCTCCACCTATGAGTGTTCCACACAGGAGCAGCAACGGCAGTGGACACTAGATGGACCTGCTGCTTCTCTACCAGGAGGGACGACAAAGTGGACTTTAAAAATCACTTGTGTCTCTTAGGCAGACTAGACTGCTGCTCCATACCAGGGGACCTTGTAGAACAACATCTAATTACCTAGTCTTCTTCCTGCAGAGCTACCGGGTGTTGTCACCATTTTGACAACTTTGTGTAATTAAAACACTTTTCTAGACCCAATAAAGAGGTCATTGGTGTGATCCCCCAAAATGCTAATTTCAGTTCTCAAGTTTGTCTTTTGAATACCTCCCCCAGAGGAGAGGATAGGAACCTTTCCTCTAGGGTGGTAAATCACTACATTCCTGGAGTTGTAGATACTTTATTCAAAAAGGCCTGGAGCCTTCCTACTCAGGAACGAATTCATTCCGCAGTGTGGAAACAGTGCCCTGTCTGGCAGGTGAAGTACTGTGGGGAATTCACCCCGCCAGATGTTTGCCAAAATGTTGCCATGGAAGAATTGGACTACGACCTTGTCAGAAGTCATCTTCATCTGACAGCTTTTCCTCCTTTTTCGGTAAATCTTAGCTACCCTCAAACCTACCCATCCCAAAAATCTCTTTGGGGAGAAATTTATGGTAAACTGTTTGCCTTCCTGGCAGAGTCTGATGCTGTGGGGAAACTTGTGGGCATCCTACAGCAGTGAGCTCTGCTTTCTGCTCCTGCCCTGATTCTCAAAGTCACATATAAATGGGAAACTTGAGAAAGTCTTCCATGGAAGACCCTGAGACCTTTGGGATCTTTCCTGTGTCCCCATTGCTTTTCATTTCTTTGCTTTTCTGGGCCCAACCTTGACCTTCTCTAGTTTTATTCCAGCCACCAGTGTCAGAATTTTGGTATAGATATCATGACAACCTTCTGCTCAACTTACCAATTCACTTACTGCCAAGGCATGTCTCAGGAAAAACTCTGGAAACCGCTAATTCAAAATCTCCTAAAATCTTGAGAATTTAGTCCTGCTGGTTTTAGTTAGAAAGGCATCCAGGAATTCTTTCCAAAAGCCTCCTTGGGTGGAAAGATCTTAGTAGCAAGACAAAGCCATGCTCGTGTTTGGGGGATGGGAGGAAGACTACAAATGAGGTAAATAAATCAAAAGCGGGGAATATGATTTGTTAATGGCTGTGGCACATCTGCCCGGCACTGTTATTGCTCTGTGAATTGAGCTTTCTCACTTTAGGCTTTATTTTTCACCTGGGCCCAAAGTCACCCCATTCCAGAATAGTGAGTGTGTCTACAAAGCAGGTCGGCCCTTGGAGCATTCCTGGACAGGTCAAGAGAAAACACCCTTCAAAATTCTGCAGAACATACTTGTATATGATTCTGAAATCTTGTGTATCTGATTTATAGCCAAATCTGCCTGCCCTAATAGCCTCAGAGGAAGTCTTGTTAATACTAAGCTTTTGATTTTCCTAGTCAAGTGTTTATGGTTGTCTTAGGGGTGTGTGGCCACTTCCTTTAATGAAAGGCTTTTTCAGCTCTAAATCTCTTTGTTGGGCTGGCTCTTCACACTATTTGGTGAAAGTTTTCCTTAAAGAGAGTGAACTCACAGTCCATCCGTACTCCAGTGTTTTGCGAGGCAATGACCAAAAGCTGTTTTTGGAGTACTGAAATCAGGGCAATGTCAGCAGTCAGGGGGTGGAAGGTGTGTTTTGCTGTGGTTGTGTGTACCTACCTGCTGTTGTTGAGGCAGGAAACAGAGGGTGAAAATCTGGCTGGGCCAAGTATATTCCGCTGTCTAATAGGACAGAGCCTTAAAAAGTCAAAATTTCAATTATTTTCCACAGTATTCAGTTTTGAAGGATTTGGGGTGTTTAATTTTTTAATAGCTAGCAACTTACCTCCACGGGGCTTTGTGAAGTCAGCTGTGGCCACCCTCTTCTTACTCTTCTCTCTAAATACTCATTTACTTCTTGGAAAGAGTTATAGCCACAGGTAGATATTGATGGGCAAGAATGAGAGTCCCAGGACCCAGATTTAGCCTCAGAATTTGGCCATTTGGGGCAGGGTTTTCAATTTACTCAGAGCACTAGAGTGGAAACGCTTGGGAGAAATCTCCCACATCTTTACAATTCTGATTCTCCTCTTGATATCCCCTCCTTCCCTCCTTCCTCATCTGCCAATCAACTTTATTTGTAAGGCCACGAGTGGTCAGTGGTTTTCTTTTCACTCGTTTAAGGATCTAACCTTTCCTTAAGTGCCCCAGGAGCTCCGCTGTTTTCAGAGTGAATATGTTAAGCTTTGATGAGATTCTATTTTCAGTAAGTTAGTGCTTCTGGGACACGTGGAGAAAGCAGTGAGAGTCATTGTCTATGCAAGGAACAACCAGGCTGACCCTAAAAGTTATCAAATCTAAGAAAACGGGAAAATGGTCTCTGGCAGGACAGAGTTTTACATTAGGAGCTCAGATCTGTGAGGACTTAGCATTGCAGAGAAATGTTGCAGCCTGGACACCATAGCCCACTTCTCTAGGCAAACTTTGGCTTTGTGTGGGTGATGTGGCATACGTGTGTACACTGGGATTTATCAAAGGACACTAGACAAGCAGCCTGACTCGCCTCTTCTGTGAGCATCGTGGCTTTTTGTCAGATTTGAGCGCCAGTCCCGAGAGTGCTGCTCTTTCAAATCCATAGTGTTATCTGTGTAAATAGCTTTAATTTTTCCTCTGCGTCCTAAGTGAACTTTTGTTCATGTAGCAACCAGGTAGACAGTGACCAAATAAGGTTGTAAATGTGCTGTTGTTTTTTATTGTGATGTACTTGAAGAAGGAGAACCCGTGTCCTCCACTCTTCTGATCTCTCATGAGTATTTTGTGTTTGTTTGGGGTGTCCCGAGGTTACCCTTTTACTCCTGTTTTGCCTCCAATTTTCTATGTTTCTTCTGGAAACCCGGGGAGGCCCATTCTGGAGATCATCTGTAAGGAATGTATCGTGGTCTGGGTTTCCAAAACTACCCTCCGTACAGTGAATGAGAGAAATCTGCCTGGAAGTGGTTTCAGAACCATGTACCTTTATGCTTTGTGATTGTGAAACATTGACTTTTGTAACCCAAAAATGAAAACTGTTCAGTAAAGGGGATCTATTTTGTGTGTTTTGAAACTTAGGTGCAATTTCCCCTGGAAAAAGCTAAAGAAATGTATATGCTCAATGACATTTTAAAATAAAATATTATATATATATATATGTATATAGGACATCTTTAGCAAAACTTTTTTGTGTGTATTTTCAGTGAATTCACCGTGATGTTCCTTCATATCAGGTAATGGCATGGTATGAGAGAATCACGGTTTAATGTGAGGTTATCAACTGTGAACACAGACTCAAAAGAAAATCAAAAGGAAATGGATGCCAACACTATACGCCTTCGCAGGAATAGCAGCAAAGGCTAATAATACATTTCAGCTATGCCTCTGAGTCTAGAGAAACTACCATGGATAGTGTGCATAAACACATGAAGAATTCAGAGAAAAGAATTACTCCCAAGAGGTATCCTTAAGTGAGAGGGCTGGTGCCTAATCTCCTTGCTGAGGACAGAATCAAGACTCGCCTTAATCACTTACGCATTTTAAGTATGCACTTACAACATGTTAGTAAAATATACTGTTTTATAGAGAAAAGTTACCGTGATAGGTGGGGTAAGGAGTCAAAGAATGCTAGTTCTGCTTTGTTCTAGAATCCGGAAAGTTAAAAATATCTAGAAAGTATCAACAATATGTTAAAAATGATGACAGTATTCACAAAAATAGCTAACACTTGATTATAGCTTATCCGAAGCTCAGTTAGGAAGGACAGAGAACAGTTATATTAGAATGATTTCATTGCAAAACTTCCCCAGCTCTTTTCACCTTCCAGTGTACCCTAAGTCTTCTGATGCCGCCTCTTCCCCCACTCAGGAGTAGAAACTAATGGAAAGAGTCAATACCCGGATTAGATTCCTGAAGATTGGGTCATTTCTTCTCTGTGGAAGATGGAGCAGCCTTCTAGCATTCTCTCCTGATTAGCTCTTGTCAGATGTGGTGATCTTTCTCCAAACACTGCTGCCAACAATGCTTCCTGTGTCTGTTTGCAAATGTTCCCTTTCCCATCAAGGGGTGGGGTTTGTTATAGCCAGGAAATAGATTAATAGAACGCAGAAGTGACATTCTGAGACTTCTAAGCCTAAATCTCTAGAGGCCTTGTAGCACCTGCTTTCACTCTGGACAGCCAGTCACCCTGTAAATGTCAGACTAGATTAGTGAGCCATGAGAGCCCACATGGGCGAGAACCAAAGTGCCCAGACATTGGGAGTGGGGCCTTCGTCAGTCAAGCCCCAGATGAATCACTCCAGGTGCAATCATGAGAAGATGGGGCCCAGCCAGCTCTCAGCTGTTCTGGCCATTCGGGCTGAGGCTGCAGACAGGATAGAGCAGAGAAGAGCCATCCTCACTTAGCCCTACCCAGATTCCTGACCTGCAGAACAATGAACGAATACAGTGGTTTTTGTTTTAAGCCACTAAGTTTTGGATAATTTATTACACAGTAATAGATAACTGTGATAAGGCACAAAGATAAGTCTGGGGGATTTGGAGCAAAGTGGTTAAAACTATAATTTTTTTTAAAAAGATGGTATTGAGAAAATACACTTGTGACTCGGGAAATAATCCTCCATATGGAACCTGGTATGGTGACCGAGACGGGGGAGCCAGCTTATCAGTAATGCAGAGACTAGCTGATGATCCACGCTAGGATCTCAGCAAGAGTTCTCCACATGTATGCTTTTTGCTTCTTCATGCAGCTTGCAGTGACCATTAGTGAGGCAGGAAAATGATGACCATTTGGGGGCTATGAGCCTATAAGGGGAAAAGAAAGATCCTTAATCCCTTGGTTATGGTAAGAATATCCTACATTGTACCCTTATGACCCCTGGGACGGTCAAGTGGTTTTTGATTCCCAATACTGTGTTGCTTAAGAGTGTTGAGGAAAACAAGAAAATATTTAAATTGTATGTGAGTGCATGTATGTATTCCTTTTTAATTCTCATCATTTAAAAATCCCTATCTACAAAATACTTACCGCCACCGGAAAAGGTATGCTTAGTAACCAGACATCTCTAATTTACACTAAAGAACTGTCGAACCTAAAAAATAGTGATCTCAGCAGTTCCGAATTAGATATCACCTCCCTGTTGAGTTTGGTCAGTGAGAAGGAAAGGTTGGGAGAAGTTTCTAGAGAACTGTGAAATCTCCACTGTCATGATCCTAGGTGAAAAAATGAAAATTCCCATTCTTGGAAACCTTAAACACAAGGCAGAGAATGTTCAGCCAATCTACCAATTGCACAGTAGAATTTGAAGGAAAATTAACAGCATAGATGTTCTCATACTTATGAAAAAGATAAGTGCTATCCTTAGTATTACATGCCTTAAAATACAATGCAAAGACACTCAAATATTTATAGATGAAATATGGTAATGTATATCTTGGAATTCCTTCAAAGCAATAAAGTGAGAGAGGAGTGGAGGATTTAGAGATGAACAAGATCAGGCATGTTGAAGAAAGTTATCCAAACTTGCAAATAAAAGGATGACCACATGTTTTTTCAATGTCTTTCCTAGACTATCATCATCTGCCAGGCCCACCCAAGGATTATTTAGTTTGTAGGTTATGGTTCAGCAAACCTTTTCTGTAAAGGTCCCAATTGTAAATATTTTAGGCTTTATGGGCCATTTGGACTTTGTCACAACTACTCAAATTAGCTATTGTTGCATGAAAGCAGCTATAGACCATCTAAACTAGGATCTGTCCTAAGACATTATAAAGTCAAGCTTGTTATACCTTGATTAAAAGAATTAACTCATTAAAATGTGGCCTGATCTTGCCTTTCTGGTGTGAAATGAATGAAGAAAATTAAACATACTAATGAACCCCAATGGCCTATTTCTAAGGAAAAACCAGGTAGATCCATAATCATTTATCTTGTTTTTAGTAATAAACACAGGACAGTTTATAAATTTGCCAGTTTTTATTGCTAAGACAGTCCCACATTCAGCCTTTAGCCACATTGGTGGTGGATGCATCAGGGTTATGATACTATATTTTCTCAAAACTAAGACATCATCACTTTTATAATCTTCCACCAATTCAAAATGGTTAATTTTTTTTCTAATTTGCAAGGAGGGAGTTAACCCATCGTTTGCTACACTCCAGCCATGAGGCAAAGAAAAACATACATGTAATTTGTTCTTATTATTGATTATCCCTATGCTGGGTACTTGAGATCTGGATTATTTTCTCCCTTGCTGAAGTAAATATTATCATCTTTTATAAATGAAGAAATAATTCTATTGTGATTAGAGAACATACTTTGTGTGATTTCAGTCCTTTTAAATGTATTAAGGTTTGTTTTACTGCTATCCTGGAGAACGTTCCATGTGCACATGAGAAGAATGTGTGTTCTGTTGTTGGGTGGAATGTTCTTTAGATGTCTGTTAGATCTAATGAGTTTATCATACTGTTCAAGTCTTCTGTTGTTGATCTTCTGCCTAGTTCTGTCCATTATTGAAAGTGGAGTATTAAGTCTCCAACTATTACTATTGAATTGGCTATTTCTGTCTTCAATTCTATCCATTTTGCTTCTGTATTTTAGGGCTGGGGCTCTGTTAGGATCATCTATGTTAATAGTTGTTATGTTTTCTTGATGGATTGGTCCTTTTATTATATTATTATAAAGTGTCCTTTTTGTCTCCAGTAACAATTTTTATCTTAAAGTCTATTTTGTCACATTTGTGTAGCCACGCCTCCTCTTATTTGGTTACTTTTTGCATGGTACATCTTTTCCCATTCTTTCATTTTCAGTCTATTTGTATTTTTGTATCTAAATTGTGTCTTACAGGGAGAATATAGTTGGATCATGTTTTTTAATTATGCCAATCTCTGCCTTTTGATTGGAACGTTGAGTCCATATACATTTAATGTAATTACTGATAAGATAGGACTTACATCTGCTATTTTGCCATTTGTTTTCTATGTGTCTTATGTCTTTTTGCTCCTTTACTCTTCCACCACTGCCTTCTTTGGTGTAAAATAATTTGTGCTATACCATTTTAATTCCCTGTTGTTTCTTTACTGTATGAGTTATTTTCTTAGTGGTTGTCCTAGAGATTACAATTAACACCTTAAAACAGTCTAGTTTGGATTAATAAAAACTTAATTTCAATAGTATGCAAAAACTTGGTTCTAATATATAATTCCATTCCCTTCCTCTTCCTCTGTTCTATTATTTGTCATACAAATGATCTCTCTCTACAATATATGCCTATCAAAAGTTTAATAATTACTTTGTTATGCAGTTGTCTTTTTAAACTATATGGGAGAAAAAGTTATTAACAAAAATACATTTATGCTGCCTTCTTACATTTCTTACATGTTTACCTTTTCCCCAGTGTTCTTTACTTCCTCATATGGATTCAAGTTACTGTTTCATGTCCTTTCACTCTAGCCTCACAGGCTCCCTTTACTATTTCTTGTAAAACAGGTCTGCTAAGGACAACTTCTCTCAGTTGTTTATCTGGGGGTGCCTTAATTTCTTTTTCATTTTTCAAAGAGAGTTTTGCTGAATATAGAATTCTTGGTTGGCAGATTTTTTTTCATTCAGCACTTTAAATATGTCATCCCAATACCTCTGGCCTCGATGGTTTCTGGTGGGAAGTTAGTTGTTAACCTTTTTGAGGATCACTTATATGGGATGAGTCATTTTTCCCTTGCTGCTTTGAAGATGTTGACTATGATTTGTTTAGATATGGATCTCCTTGACTTTATCCTACATGGAGTTTGTTGGGCTTCTTGAATGTATAATGTTGTTCATCAAATTTGGGGCACACATTCAATGCTCTGGTAAGCAATTTACAACTCTTTCCTAGGCGTCCCTTCCTGCTTTTGCAGAGCCTTACGGTCATCAGCCAGAGATGGAAGATTAAGGCCTTCTCAGGTCTTTTCTGGGAACATGCACTGCCCTGCATATGCTCAAGGACTTCTGCATATCCAGGCATAATGTCAGTGCTTTTCAAAGCCTCCTATGGTCATCTCATTCACCACTTTTTCCTTTTCCAATTTTTGGTCAGCCTCTTGTAAGCCTCAATTGGCATCATTGCCTCAGACAGCTATGATGTTAAATAATTGTCACTGATAGTTTTCAATTAATGCCCTGCAGATAGAAGCTGTTCCCACAGAGCAAGTCAAGTAAAGACAAGCCCTGAGAAGGGAGCCTTTTCAAGGAGCAGCTAGACAGGTCAAATACTGACAATTCTCTGGGAATGGGCCTTTTGGGAGAGAGTTGCAAACCTATTCTGCACCTCCGGTGGCTGCTAGTCTGCTGGTTTTTAGTGCTATCATGATTGTGAGGTTGTTGGTGTCCAAAGCTACCATAGGTCTGGAAAAAGGGGTAAGGAAACTGGTCAAGTTAAAATGCCACAAAGCTCTCTATTCTTATTGAGATTCAGCCATTTTTCTTGAAAAAAACATTCCTCAGATTGTTGCAATCCTTTGGTTAATTTCCAGAGATCTAAAAAATAAAATGGTTCTGACAATTTTTTCCAGTATTCTCTGTGCTTGTATGGAGGAATGGATTTTCAGAAGTTTTTATTCTGCCATTCTGGAAGCACTTCTCCAGATGAGAAAATAAAATTTCAGGTGGGTAAAGTAGTTGCTCAAACACGCAGTGCCAAGCAGCACCAAAGCCAAGATTACAAATCCAAAGCTTATATATATTCTACACCCAACTGCCAACCACCACACCAGTTTTCTGTAACTTCTCACTAGATAATAAGCAGTAGACACAAAACCTCCATTGTGTATACCCTTATTTGGATGACATTTTTAACAAAACCCTTTCACATCAAATCCCCATCCCCGAACCTTGCACTGAGTCATACTAACAGATCAATGTCATCTGCTGACCCCCCAGCACCATTTTCTACAAAATGTGTTTTTGTCACAGGCATCTGATTTCCCTCCAACTCTATACTGACTCGTACTGGCCATAGCCTATGCCAGCAGCTGCTTAGCACTCACCATGAAGGTGTGTGTTGGCAAGGCTCGTCTTCATGGTGACACTGAGTGCCAGGCTCAAATATAAGACCCTTAGGCAGGCAACCAGAATGAATGAGATTTTACCCCAGGGGTTATTAACCCTAGTACCTAAATTTTCATACATTTTTGGGAAAAAGTGAGGAGCAGATAAGCTTTAGCTCTCCATACATGACAACGAATAGTTAAAGAGGAGAGAGATCCAGGGTCAGGAAGAACTGAACAAGTCCTCTTGAACTAGAAGTGTGCTTAAGACAGATCCTACATTCTTGAGCAGTGGCCTGTAATAAAAGTAATGGTAAAAGGTAAATCTTTTACCAGGGTGCCCAGCTGCACTATTTATTATAGAACTTGAAGTGTCAGGGTGGAGAGTCATTTGCTGCAGTAGTATCAATATTACAGCTCTTGACATCTCTCTCTATGGGCTCAGTTGACCTGAAATAAGATGACCATTTCACATACTAAGAGGGCATTTTTTGATGATCTATTTAACCTTTGCCTATGGGCTCAGCAATAAGGAGAGTGATAAGATGACATTTTTTAGCAGAACAAAACCCAAAGAATTTAAGGAAGCTTAAATTCAACAATGCAGTGTAGTCCTGAGCATTTAATTAGTTAATACCTGTCCCTTCTGCAGTGCTTATACCCTAGCTAAACATTAAATCACCTGGGAGCTTTAAAAAAAAAATCCTGTGGACTGGGTCAGACCTCAGACCAATTAAATCAGAATCCCCCACGGAGGGACCCAATCATCAGTATTTTTTAAATGTTGTGGTGATTCTAATGTGAGAACCACTGCATAAAGATATTAAGGACACACCTCTTAACTAATGTTGGCAGATTTAGCAGACAACAAATACGGGACACATAGATTTGAATTTCAGATAAACACAATTTTTTAATATAAATATGTGCTATGCAATATTTGGGATATACTCATACTAAAATATTAATATCATCTGCTATTTATCTGAAATACAAATTTAAATGGCTGTCCTGTATTTTATCTGGAAAACCTACACAGGACAAAACTGAAAACTTAAACAAGAGAAGTAGAAAAGCCCGATCAACAGAGTAATTTCACTGGGTGTAGGTTCTCGAGGAAACTAGGAAAGGAAATAGTAGGATACAAAAAACAAATCACGATTTCTACAGCAGCGGGAAGAATTGTAGAAACCCTCTCCACGCCCCTCCTGTAGCAAGACTTCTCCCCGTTTCCTTTGTCCCTTTTAGAAAAAAAAAATGCCTCAAATGTTACGAGACTTTGCACAGGAGTGGAAGAAAAGGCAGCTCCGTCTTCATTTTATTGAATCTCGGGGTTGGTCCGCTTTCAAGAAAACGGTTCACGGTCTCCAAGCAGCTGACCTGGGTTTTACTGCTGTCGGGCGTGAATATGCATGGTTGGGGACCCAGATGTGCCGAGGCTGCAGGAGGATTTTCAGGACATGCAGGCTCACACGCACACACGCGGGCCTGCCGGGGTTTGAGCCGGTGCCAAAGGAAAGAGCAGCCGGGAACTTGCCCTCCTGGGAGTCGTTTCCGCGGAGCCCATCCCCGCCGCAGGGAGGAGCGGGCGGGCGCGCGGGGCTCCCTCGCAGCGGCGGGAATTGCGGGGGGAGGGGCCGGGGGGGCCGGATCTCTCCTGGGGGGTTGAGGGGGCGGTGAGAGCACACGCTCTTTCCATTTCGTCCCATTCCGCGCTTACAAAGAGAGCGTGGCCGGGCTTCGCCCTTGCAGGGGGGAAGGGAGCGCGCATCCGCCACCCGGCCCGGAACTTTCCCGGTGCGGCGGGGCCCCCCGCACCGCCCACGCTCCTGTCCCCGCAAGGCCGCCGCAGCCCCTCGCTGCCATTCCGGCGGAATGAAAGGCTCCTTAATAAGAGTGTAAATAAAAGCCAGGCTGAGAAATGAGTTTTCCGTCCCAGCAATCACTGGCCTAACCTCGGCTGTAAATAGTCTCGGGGAGCAGCGCAGATGGGAGGCCCCGCACCCGGGGGATCGAGGCCGGCTCGGGGCCGCCGAGCCAACAGCTGGGAGCAGCCGAAATGGAATGGGGGAGGCGGCGCGAGTCCGGCGCGGGCAGCACATACCCCGGGGCCTCGCCTTCCAGCCTTCCCTCCCCCGCCCCGGAGCCCAGCGCCCCGCGCCCCTCGGCAGTGACCCCCGGGGGCCGAGTGCGGCCGCCGGAATAATCTTAATCTGCGGTGTCCTTGGGAGGGACGGGCCGCCTGGCCCCCTAATTTATGGTCATTGGTGTAATAGCTTTAACGTGATTTATCTGACCGCAGAGAAGACGGCGAAAGCCTGGAGAGGAGTGATTGGCCGTCCAGCCTCTGCGCATTCCTGATTGGCCTTATTAATTCAGAGCGGAGCCGGGGCGGCCTCTTGGCTGAGCCGGGAAATGGACTTGGCAACAGCCCCTGTGTAGAGTCGGCGTGGGGCTGGCCAGGCTTCAGCTTTTGCCGAAACCGAAGGAAATAATGTATTGCTTTATGAAGTCGGGAGTTTGACAGAGTGTGCTAGCACACTGATTAAAGCAGATTTAGTTCGAAAGAGGGTGAAGATCATTTAGTTTGACTGATTTCCTTTTTTTTTTTTCTTCGTGTTTGTATAGACCAAAGACATCAGTGATTTGGGGAGTGGGAAGGAGGAAAGATGTTTTTTTTCTTTTCCTTTTTAATGTTTGAGTATTGGGGGGAAGCAACACCTACGGCTTAGAAGAGAAGGAATTCGGGAGAGCCAGGGAGCAAGTATTGGGACATGCTTTTTAAAATGTTACATTTCGCAATCTTTGTGTGGGAAACACATTTCTTGCCTTATGAGTTCTCCTCATACATCATAACTAGTATTTATGGGATCTATAAATTATTGGATAAGCACACCAATACACCACACTTCACAAGGCTATTACTCTGTGTTACTGTAGTAACTGTCATTTAAATGTCACCATTGAGTGATGATGCTTAGTCCCATGAATAAGAGACTAAATAAGAATATTGGGGAGTTACCAAATTTAGTAGAAAATTTCTCATATGAATGAATGACAAATTCAGTAGGGGTGGCTATGTAATTTAAATGTACACCTATTCATTTATTATATTTATCTGTGTGTTTAGGACTCGAATGCAGACACATAGCACTAGGCAACCTCCAAATATAATCCTTAACACTCTGTTCCTCAGGGGGACCAGAACAAAGCCAGAGAGAGCAAGAGAACTTGATTGCTTGAGGGAGGGGGCAGATTGGCGTCACACAAGCAGTGGCACAATCATTTCTTTTATTTATAGTTCTAACCAGAAAAATAGACTGGGAGCAGCTGAGTACCAATTTATTTTGCTGCCTGAACCGATGAGTGGTTGCCTTAAATGTCATTGAGTTGGAAGGTTGTGCATTTCATTCGCTGCCAGGGTATAGGGAGCTTTGAAGCTGGTCTAGAAGGCGATCAGTAATTGTCCTGCCACCTATCAAGGTGGGCAAGTGCAATCCTGCGGAGTGGAATTGGCTCAGTGGGGGATGACGGCTGCTTGTCATCCCTGGCTGGTCTCATCAAATGCTGCTTGAGTAGAAGCGAAGGTGGCCCATTTAGTCCTATTATAAGAGCAAAGTGGAGCAGAAGGTAAGGGTTACCTCCCAGAACAACAAAAATAGATTTGGAGGTCAGGAGCAAGGACTTGTTTGGGTCACAAGCCACAGCAGGTGCACACAACACAGAGGTCCCGTGTCCAGCACCCTAAATGTATAACAGTCACATGAAATAAGGACAATAACAGAGGTAAGAAGAGAGTGCTGTGGAAAATCCGAGGAGAGATTAAGAGTGTAAGGTTTAGGGAAGGCTTTCCACACATGCTGACCACTGCACTGGGCCATGAAGGATAGGAGGAGGTGGCCGAGGAGAAAAGGCAAAGGTCACGCTAACCATAGTGGAACCACGGAGATGAAGATGACACGATCCAGCCTGCCCAGCCCTGTGTAATGCCTGATGTGTGACTTGAAGCCGTGTCTCACCTTTTCGTGAAACTAAATGTTTACAAGGGGCCAGAAATTTCACTCCCTAATAAAGATTGGCAGTCAGATGTCGCCTCTAATTTTCTAAATTAAAAAAAAAAAAAGCTGGGGGCAGCGGGGGTCAGGAAACTGTAGGTGTTTTTTTTAAGCACATCAAGCCATAACGATTATAGGGCAAACCAAAATAATAAAAGAGAACTAAAAGCTGAGATTCTAGTATAATTGTTTTTAGCTTAAAGTAATCCTACTCCGCTAACACATGACACAAAAACAAATCAGACTGGCAAGAGCGAGCCGTCTCCCCAGCCCTCCAACTTGAACTCTGGTGGTGTTTTTCTCTAAAGACAGACAAGCTAGCAGTTAGCAACGGCACTCCCTAGATCTGGCACAATGGTCCAGTTCTGCCCCTCTGCCTTTCCCTGCTGGGCTGCTCTCGGACACTGCAGGAAACTCATCTGTCATCGCAACAAAAATCAGCTCAGTTCGTTTGCATTTATTTGCTCTCTGGGTAGCTCCCTCCCAGGCCACTCAGTGGATGCTTCTCTTTCTTCCTTTCTTCTTTAGCCTCCTGATCTCCTCCTCTCTCCCAGCAGCTCATTGAAGAGTATCAGAATTATGACTGCAGAATTGACTGCTGCCCTCAGTTAAAGAAAAAAAACCCTCTTTTGTCTTACTTCAGTCAGCCTCACAGGCTATGTGTCTATGTCCCTGAAGCGGCTCTAGTTTTCTCTTTAAAGACGTAGGCCTATTAATTTTGTCTTAGAGAATGCACATTTCCTTAGTTGTGGATTCTGGGCCATCACAAACGGCATTTCCAAGACCCCTATTCTCATATGCTGCCCATTTCCTAACTTCCCTGAAAGAACTTTCTTCTCTTTTTGGCTGCATTATTCAATACCTGTCTGTGCGGTTTGGATTTGAGCTTTTGGAGAGGTTTTCCTGGAGGGTTCACAGTGCCTGCATATCAAGGGTAGAAGTCCGGATAGCCCAGGGGCTTGCCAAGGGGTCCCAAGCTGTGCTTGTGAATAGCCATTCTGAGCAACTCGGGACAGGATTTGAGTTTTTATTTATTCATTTTGTAAACATTACAGAAACCCTTTCATATTTTTCAGGGAATTTGAAGATGAATAAGAAGACTCTAGTCTAGGGAAGTAGACACCTAAATGTTTAACGCTCACGCGAGAGTAGGATAGAGGTGAGAAGAGAGAGCTGTGGAAAATCAGAGGAGAAAGTGTTTCAGAATCTGCAAGGATCAAGGAATGTTTCCCACAGACGTTGACCATTGCACTGGGTCATGAAGGATGAAGAGGAGAGTTGGTCAGGGGGAGAAGGGGTGGAAGGTCATGCTAGCCGAGGTGGAAGACGAAGCTTAAATGGGAGGAGGGAAAGTAGGACAGGTGGAGAGAAGAGGCAGGAAGGAGTGTATGGGTTAAAGAAAAGAGAGAATGTACAAAAGGCAAAGATGGACTAGACAAGAGAAAAAAAGGAAACTAGTCATTGTCTCTGATGCCACGGAGTTGCACCGGAGCCTAGACAGCTAGGCTCATTCCCAGGGCGAACGCCATTGTCACTTACATTCTATCCACCTCACAGTGTTGCTGCTCCAGGAAATGAACGACTCACCATGTTCACGTTATGCTACTAAGAGCATCAGGCAGGTATAGAAGGGGAAAAAAAACAAAAGAGCCAGGCATTTAGAAAGTTTGCAAGAAAATACATTGAAATGATGTTAGCTGTTATCTATTATTATCTATGGGTGGTGGATTTATGAATGATTTTAATTTCTTCTTTTTACTTATCTGTATTTTCTATTCTATGGTGAACAGAATGCTTGCATATAAAATATTTAATGGGCTACTAGTGATCTTTAATGCAAACACATTTTAATAAAAGTGTTCCTAAAGTTTAATTAAATTCATAATAATGGCATTTGATCGACATGTGTAAAGGCAGAATTGAAAAATTAGGACTATTTCATTCAATGGGCAGGTTTGCAGAGATAATTTTGGGAATGTCTCATTTATATGTATATAAATATTGCTGCCACCACCACCCTATTCCAACCACAAGAGCAGAGAAAAACCTATCATCATCTTAGTATGTCCTGCTCCTAGCACAATATCTGGTACAAGTAAAAGCATGTTTAATAAATATTGTTCACTGAAAGAATAAATATTTTGAGAAAATGGAACCCTCAGGCATAGCCCACACACATGGGGAGATCTGGCATCTCCTCGCCATGTAACTATCTTACCTCTTGACCTCAGAGCTTGAGAGATTCTCTAGATGAAAATGAACCCCCAGGATAGCTTCTGATGGGGTCCCAATGATCCCACCTTCTTGTAGTCACTCCTTTATGTAAATCCCTTTCCTTTGAGTGTGGACTAAACCTGATGACTTGCTTCTAAGGAATAGAATACAGAAATAATGATGGGAATCATTTCCAAGATTAGATTACAATAGACTTAACTTCTGTCTTGCCAGCATTCTCTCTCTTGCTGTCACTCTCTCTTGTCCTCCTGCTTGCTTCATCTGATTAAACAAGCTGCCATGTTGTTAGAAGCTCCATGGAGAGGCCCGTGTGACAAGGAATTGACCAATGGCTCAAGAAACTGAATCCTGCCAGCAACCATGTGAATGAGAGGACTGTAGCATTGGGGCAGACTCAGAGCCATTCCTGTCCCTCAGAAACTGCAAAATAACTAAGCAGTCGGTAACTCATACACCTTTCTTGCTAGTTTCATTTTTCTTGAGTTATATTACTTATTTTCTAGTGTCCACTGTGCAATTATTAATATTCAGAAAATTCACTCATCAGTTTGCTGTGATGTGAGCTTGCAAATCCCTACACAGTATGCAGTGTTATATACACCACAACTGTGTCCAGTGGTGGCCACTCCAATGGACACTTTATGAAGAGGGATGGCCTCTCACAGGCCCCACCCCTCCCATTACTAAAGACAGCAGGCTCCTTCCTTAAACTATAACCCCTTTTTTCCTACTTCCAGACTCAACCTTTTTATCTCAGGGTTGGAAATACCTAGTAACTCAACCCTCACATTTTACAAAATGGGAACACTAATGCCAGAAAGGGGAAATGATTTGCCCAGTCTCACACCACTAATCATAGAGCCAGAGAAGGCCTGGCTCTCCCTGCTCCTGGCTTAGGACAGCAGGGGTCTGTCCCAAATTGGAATTAAACAATAGCTTCATATACCTGATCAGAACTCCTAGGCTAGCTCATCCTAGACGGCAGGGCTTGTTTCTGTTTGGGTGCCAGGCTCACTCTTTCCCTTAATGTGGATTTGGGGCTTGGTAAACTGCAACTCAAAAACATTATCCTGAATTCTCCCAAGGAGACTTTTCTCCTTTCTGCGTAGGCACCCTCTGCTCAGCCATGCAAAATTGCCTGGGTTCTCATAGCACCTTCATTGCTCTGTCCACTCGCTACCCGCTCAATACATATACAGTTTGCTTCCTCTTTAGTTCCCCTTTATTCCACCAGATTTATAATTTGGGGACAATACTTCCCATGCAGTGAATTCATCTTCACTAGTTGAACTCTCAAATGAATATGGTTTGATTTTGAGGGAACACTTACTAAATTCAATTGAAATTTGGTTTATTGGCTTACACTCTCCTGGTTTAGTTTTTACCTTTATTAGTGAAGTTATTGAACATATTAATTTTAATAGTTGACAGGGGGTTTTTCAGCTGTGTCACTGTGAAATTACCTGGGTCTTAAAAATTACTTTAAAGCCAGCCATTGCTGGGTAAGGGAAGTCTATACAGATAATCTGGCACCAATTTAGGAATGTGACATAAGCCACTGCTCATGAACCTGTGAAACCAAAGGCCTGCCACACAAGATAGAATAATAGTCCAGGACAGGAAGGAAAAAGAAGAAAGCATCCCACTCTGTGTTTAATCCCATTCTACCTTGTGAGTATAGAGCCACTTATCAGTACTTGTGGTTTTCACCACTAAACTTTTACAATTTTTAAGAACGGAGTAAATATTATCTGACTTGACTCTCCCATTCCTAGAAGAATGGCAGGGTTGGAATTATCATATTACAGATGAGGAAAGAGAGACTGGAGGAAATTAAGTAACTTTCTCATGGATATACAACTAGTAAATGTCAGTAGTAAAAACTCCTAGAGTTTCTGACCTTAAAACCAAGACTCTCCCCACTGCAAGAGTGATTCTCATACTTCAATATGCATCAGAATTATCTGCAAGGCTTGTTAAAACAGAACGCTGGGCCTTACCCTCAGAACTTCTAATTCAGTAGGTTTGGGGTAGGCCCAGGAATGTTTCTTTCTAACACATTCACAGGTGATGCTGATACTGCTGATTCTGGACCACACTTTGAGAACCACTGCGTTGTAACACCGTCGTCAGGTGGAAGGATCCTAAGAGCTGCCTGCTGCCACACATACTTTTCATAACGGTGATTTAAAAGAGTGCTCTCAAAGATACCCTAATGGAAAGTCAAATCTAAAATAGTTGGCAGAGAGCTAAAATGACGAAGGAAACCCTTACTTTTAATTCAGTTCAATTGCTTATTAATGACATTTTTGTCCAATACTAGGACTTGTTGAAGGACTTACAAAAGATATATTTCCACTATTTGATATCTTCAAAGATCATATAGTTTGGTCATGGAGTCCAGATTAGCATATAGGTAATGAAAAATAATAATATATGCAGTTGGATAACAAAATGTGTAGTATTGATAAGTTTTTTTTTTTTTTTTT
>NW_012153285.1:4177071-4209173 GCF_000956105.1 Propithecus coquereli | reverse complement strand
GCTCAAACCATCCGCCCGCCTCGGCCTCCCAGAGTGCTAGATTACAGGCATGAGCCACCATGCCTGGCCTGCCTGAACTTATTAATGGCAGTTCAGGGCTCTTAGAGATAGGAAATAGTAGGATAGGAAACTGGCAGTCCTCTTAAAGTGTAGGCCCAGAATTGGCATGGTGACTTCTGCCATATTTTATTATTGAAATTAGTCACAGTCCAGATCAGATTCAAGGGGGAAAGGCGTAGACTCCATCTTTCAATGGGGGAGTGGCATGTGTATGCAGAAATTGACGACGGCTATCTTTAGAGACAGGCTACCACAGAAAAGCAGGCAGAGGAATCAACCCACAGCATGAAGATGTAAGAGCCAGATGAGAACAAAGAAGGGATCTGAAAGCTGGTATAAAAGAAAAATCAGGCCAGGCGTAGTGGCTCACGCCTGTAATCCTAGCACTCTGGGAGGCTGAGGCGGGCGGATGGTTTGACCTCAGGAGTTCGAGATCAGCCTGAGCAAGAGCGAGACGGTGTCTCTACTAAAAAAAATAGAAAGAAATTGGCTGGACAACTAAAAATATATAGAAAAAATTAGCCAGGCATGGTGGTGCATGCCTGTAGTCCTAGCTGCTCTGGAGGCTGAGATAGTAGGATCGCTTGAGCCCAGCAGTTTGAGGTTGCTGTGAGCTAGGCTGATGCCATGGCACTCTAGCCTGGGCAACAAAGTGCGACTCTGTCTCAGAAAAAAAAGAAAAATCAGAGGAGTTGAAAACTGAAATGAAGAGTTTGAGCCTGATCTGATAAACACTGGGGAACTGCTGTAAGTTCTTAGGTAGCACAGTGGCTTCCAATCACTAGACACACCAACACATATCGTTGTTTGCCTCCTAGCACCAGGTCTAAGTGGTTTACATGCAAATATCCACACACGGGCACGGGCCAGCCATCATAGACCAGAGTTCAGTGGGAGATGTGGATGAGTCAATAGACAATCTCAGTTCAGTGCGATGACTGCTGACAAGCGGGAAGAACCAGAGTGTTATGAGAACATCTCACTCAGATAAGGAGGCGGGAGGGTGAAGGGGGGTGGCTGCCAGTGTTGTTTTGTCATCCTCTAATAAAAGTTCATGAGCAGGATTGGAGGAGGGAAAGACAGAAGCCAAGGAGACCAGTTAGCAGGCTGTAGCAACACAGGTAATTAGAATGAGACATTTTAAACCTCCCTCTCCATCTCTAATGAATGATGACGTAGCCCTGACAGGGAGCATGCCTAGAGCATGACAGGCTGTTCAAGTTGTTGTATGGTCCCTTCTAAAGATTTGGTTCCATCCATATGAAGTCATCCGATAAAACTTGTAAAATGACAACACAGGTCGAAATGATATCAAGGCATTATTTGGCATGCCTGGGAGATCACATCCAAGGCAGCAGAGAAAACTGAAACAAGAGAGCCATCATTCCTCATGTTTCAGAAGCACCTACTTGACTCCAAAGGAAGAGCTTATGGTCCTCTTGGGAGGCACACAGACTCACAGAGACCTTCAGGGGGAGGAATTTTGACTTTGTTGTTCTTGCCTAAATTAGATGAGCTCATGTCTTTACGACAACACCTCCAGCAGGTGGCTGTATGCTGTGCTTATAACAATACCAGAGAGATCATTCCCTACCAGAAGGCCGCTCCACTGGCCCTGCTGCTTGTTACTCACCACTGCCTGTGTCTGATGCATTGCCAAATATACAGCAGAGTCGCAATAAGTATCTGACTGTCTTAAAGTGTACCTCAAATTGTGTATAGATCACAGGTGGTGCTATGGCTAGGTACACTCGAACTACTTAACTCTGTGTTCTAAATTCTGCCAAGAGCTCCAAGTAAGCAGCGAACTACTCAGAGAAATAGAAGAGCTTCCGCCCTATTACCAAGTGCCTGGGAACAATATTTAAACTCAGCTCTAGTGCATAGTGCATTGGAATAACTTCTCTAAGGAAAATGGTGCAGCTATGTCAATGAGACAAGGTGGCATTTCATGTCTGTCACCCTTTCTGTGACTTTCTATCCTGACTGTTTTGAGATGCCTCTTGTCCTGTCTACTCCTGTTGTCCTTTGCTGGCTTTCATTCAAGATTCTTCTCTTTTCGGCCGGAGCTGCCATCTTCCAGTAATTCGCCAAAACGACGAACACAAAAGGGAAAGAGGAGAGGCCCCCGATACACATTCTCTAGGCCTTTTGGAAAATATGGAGTTGTTCCTTTGGCCACATACGTGCAAATCTACAAGAAAGGTGATGTTGTAGACATCAAGCAAATGGGTACTGTTCAAAAAGGCATGCCCCACAAATGTTACCATGGCAGAACTGGAAGAGTCTACAATGTTACCCAGCATGCTGTTGGAATTGTAAACAAACAAGTTAAGGGCAAGATTCTTGCCAAGAGGGTTAATGTGCGTATTGAGCATATTAAGCACTCTAAGAGCCGAGATAGCTTCCTGAAACGTGTGAAGGAAAATGATCAGAAAAAGAAGGAAGCCAAAGAGAAAGGCACCTGGGTTCAAATGAAGCACCAGCCTACTCCACCCAGAGAAGCGCACTGTGTGAGAAGCAATGGCAAGGAGCCCGACCTGCTGGAACCTATTCCCTACGAATCCATGGCATAGGAGACAAAACTAATAAAAAGCGCTGGACTCTAAAAAAAAAAAAGATTCTTCTCCAGCGACTACGTAGGTGTGGTGAGAAGGGAGGGAGTTGGTAGGAATGAGCATTTTCTTCTAGTTTGGACCATTGCTAGCTTCAATCTTTCCTCATGAAGGGGAGCGATCAGGAGAGAAAACAACTGGGGAAATGGAAGAAGAGAAAAATGAGGAAGAAGGTGATCACAATAAGCAAAGAACGAAATGGAAGAGAAGGGGAGGTAACATGAAAACAGGTAATGGGGGAAAGAACCCCAGTGGTCTGAGGCAGGGCACGTGATAAATATTAAGATAGGAATTGAATAGAGATCACTGTAATTGGCAGCCAGCCAGCCATGCTCTTTTCTGGCACTTTCCTCTGGTTTGCTTTTGCTTTGTCATTTCACTCCTTAATAGCACCTGTCTTGGAAAGAGAGCAAAGGGATGAAATTTGGGTTAATCAACTTTAAATATTTAGCTGTTCATAGTTGAATGCCATATTAGTTTTCTATTGCTGCTGTAACAACTAATGACAAACTTAATGGCTTAAAACAACACAAATGTATTGTCTTATAGTTCTGGAGGTCAGAAGTCCGAAATGGGTCTCACTGGGCTGAAATCAAGGTGTCAACAGAGCTTCCGGAGACTCTGGGGGAGAATTGTTTCCTTGACTTTTCCAGCTTTTATAGTAGTGGTCCCCAAGCCTGCATGGGGGGGTGGAGTGGAGGGTTGGGGGGTGGAGGGGGTGAGGGTAGGCGGGGCTCTGCTACCCGGTTGGTAACAGGCCACAGACCGGCCCAGGTGGGGTGGGGGAGGTTGGGGACCACAGTTCTAGAGGCTGCCTGCATCCCTTGGCTCATGGCTCCTTCCTTCATCTTCGAAGCCAGCAGCGGCAGGTGGAGTCCTCACGTCACCTCACTCTATCCTTGCTTGTGTAGTCTCATCTCCTTCTCTGACTCTGACTCTGCTGCCTCTCTCTTCCACTGTGATTATATTGGGCTCACCTGGATAATCTTAAAGTCAGCTAATACTCAACATTAATTCCATCTGCAATCTTAATTCTCCTACGCTATGTAACCTAACATATTCACAGGTTTTGAGAATTAGCATATGAATGCCACTGGGCACCCCATTATTCTGTTGACCACAAATACTGTATAACCTTGATGAAACTACACTGTTTTCATTTTTTCCCTAGTATTCTTAAAAACCAAGAACTTCGAATGCCAGTCATTTGTTTGTTTTTCCTCTTATGGGTTTGCTGGAAACAGAAGTAACAATCCTAACCATCTGTCATTTAAACAAGGGAAGACTTATTGCTTCTGAGTAAAAAGGCCTTTACCACAATAGCAATATTGTATACTTCAATGAAGACAGAGTCCCCCCTGCAGGGGCTACAGCGTACTATTAATATCAGCATGCTGCTCCTCTTACCAGTGCTGCCCAGTTCTCAATGGAAGACAAGAGGATCTGGTGCTCTAATCATGGGGCAACAGATAGATCCACAGTCCCAGGGGACTTTAACCATTTGTCTGGGTCAGTTTTACAGTTTCTGTAGAACTATAGTCATGCAAAGTGACTCCCAACCATTTATTTGTCCATCCAAGCAATGTTATACAATTGCTGCTGCAATTGCTAGCAAGCAAGGAGGGGTACTCAAGTCCCATACTGGCTAGACTTCATCAATTAAGACTTGGATCGGCTGTTGTTTATGACAATACTGACATCACAATTAGGCATGGGAGATGGAGTTAAAATTACCAAAGAATAATTTTTTAAGAAAATAATACATTTCTGTTTTTTATCTTTTACTGAGCCATTTCCTAAATATTCCTTTAAACTGGCAACTGACCACTTTTAAAATGGTCAGGTGGACGTGTGCATGTGTGTGTGTGTGCATGTGTGTGTCAGAGAGAGAGAGAGAGAGAGACAGAGATTAAGAGTGAGATTATATGGGTGTATTCAGCATTTGAAAGAGAACTTTTAGACTACTTCAAGTAGCTACTACCATTATGGAACACCTTCCTTGTACCCAACACACTTTGCTGGGCACTTTAGATATATTATTTGTGATTCTCAGAACAACCTCTCGTGGTAGGTATTACAAACAAGAAATTGAGGATAAATGAGATTAAGAAATTCACCTGCGGTCACACAGTTATTAAGTAGCACATAGAGGAAATAACTGCCTGGCTACCTGACTCTAAAGCCCTTGCCTCCTGGTACACAGAATAACTCACTGCAGAATCATCTAATGTCTATAAGGTAAGTGGTGGCAATGGAAATACGTAGGCTGAGGTCCTGAAGTCATCAGGTTTTGTCCACACCTCCTCAATCATTAACACCCCCAATTTCCTGATTAGTGACTTCTAGAGTCGCATAATGAGTCAGCAGGATGTAACTGTGAGTCTATCACTGAAGCCACATCACTTCTCCTCAAAGGTAGCTGTGTAGGACTTAAGAAGAAATGAAGAAACTAGGCAAAGAAGAAAGAAATGAAGAAATTGAGCAAAGAAGAAGGAGAAAAAAAGACAAAAATTGAGTACATTTTTTGTGTGTGTGTAAGAGGGAGTAGCTTAATTTTGTAGAACACTGAAAAAGCCACACATGCTGTTTGCCATGGAATGACTGGAGAACATTGTTCTTCGAAACTTGGAAACTATAACTTTCTATTATTTACTTGGACTCTTTAAACTGCATCCTCAGAGGAGATGAATCTTTGAACTCAAATTCAATATTTGATCAAACCAAACAACTAAAAATGTCAATTAAAAACAAAGCCAAAACCAACAACAGCCTAAATATTAGAGAAAATTCCTCTTGTGAATTAAATTCACTTAGTAATGAATTCATTCTTAAAGTTAGATGGTTTTCTTTTCATTAAGCCTTTGCAAGTTTTGAGTTTATGGGAAGATGTTATTATTGATGGAATTCAGTTTTCCTGAGAACTTGGTATTATTTTCAAATCTAAGAATGCATATCATTGCATTAAGAGACATGGCTTAAAATCATGCCAAAACTTTCCCCAAGGTATGGCAATTACCCCAGGCCCTACAACGTGTACAGCGCCAAACTGTTGTTGGAACCAGCTTTCAAAATAAGGGGTTTCTCTAACTTCTTTTATTCCCATGGTAGCCAGAACATTGGGCTGACGGAGTAGGGGAGGGATCACAGAATGATACTCAATAATGGTTAAATAAAGAAATGTGTATTTATATACATATGTTAACTGGCTCGCAGAACTACACGAGCAAACTTATTTTTCAAGGCAAAACAATTCAAGCAAAATTGTCTTCTGCTTTTCTGGGCCCCCCATCCTTCAAAAATCCTCTTCTTTCTAGGCTTTCCCCTTCGACATTGCTATTGACATTCATTTAAATTAGATTAGAGTCCTGTACAAAAATGATGGAGAAGAGGAGACAACACATACATTTGACCTAGACTCCAAAGCTTCAACAGATGACCCATAACACAGAAAGAAGCAGGGACAGATTTTAGCATAGTCTTCTACATTGCATTATATCCCTTAAAAAATGGTAACTCTCCATGAGAAAAGAACGTGAGCTTCCAAAGCATGGAGAGGTGGAGATGTGAGATGGGGGGAAAGGGAGTAAGGGACAGAGGGGAGGGAAGAAGGGCAGGCTGTACTACCTTTTATGACCCTGCCTCAGAAGTCACATAGTGTCACTTCTGTCATATTCTATTTATTGAGGTAGTCACAAAGGCCACTTAGATTCAAGGAAAGAGAACACAGACTATTTTTTACTGAAAAAAGTGTAAAAGATTGTGCAGACATGTTATTAAACCACCACAGTTGGAAAAAGGAAAAAGAAAGGAGAGAAAAGAAAGCTTAGGATTGGTTGTTTAAAAATCATGGCCCTCTTGTTCTTAGAGAATAATCAAAACTCCTTAGTCTTGCAGGTCACACGTGATCCAGCCCATAACCGTATTTCCATCCTCTTTGTCTACACCACTATGGTCCCTCTGGCCTCCAGATTCCTATATAACATCTGTGTTAGACTACTTGCTCTTCCTTAAGAGTCCATTCCCTTCCATTCCCTTCCATGGGTACATGACTTTTCTCCTGGTGTTCTTATCTCCAGAAATGCCCATTCCTTCATTCTTGTCATATTGAAAACATGCTCATTCCTCGTGTTTCCTGTGCTGAACCCCTAGTTGTTCCGCACTCCTATGGTATGTTGCTGAATGTAGATCTATATAACACTTGTTTTATCCTGTTTTCAGTTATTTACATACATGTCTATTTCCTTAAACAGAAAAGCTCCTCGAGGGTAAGAGCTATTTCTTAGCCATCTTGATATCTAATAAATACACTAATAAACAATTGCTAAGTAAATGATTGATCCCAGGTCCTTTCTTATCTTTCCTAAAAACCTACCCTTTCCCCAGAGCTCATCCAGAGGTACAGCTCTGATGTTCAAGTTGCTCTTTTTGTTCTTGCTCTTCGATTCCCAGAGCTCCTAAATTCTGGAAGAAATCAGCCTACATTCTTTCTAGCAATTTTATGGCCCCAGTTTCATTAACTCATTCTCTTAGCACTTCAAAATTCCATCTGTTCTCCAACATGACTTTCCACTTAGCCTAGCTCAACTGCATGCATTTCATCAACTCCTTCCGACAGCTTCACAGTGCACAGACCACACGTGTACCGATAAGACCATCACATTTTTCTTGCTTACCTTTTCTTACGTTAAAAAAATACATAAGACCTGACATTTCATCACAACCACCTTTATACATCCAACTGACCATGATTTTTGGAGGAGTATTATTTTTACCAGTCACATAAAAAGATATAAAAATTATTCCTCAATAGAAAAAAAGAAAAGAGGGAGATGATAGACATGATAAAGGAAAAAAAGATGGACCTTGGATCAATATGCCTAGAAGTCATTTTGGAACTTTCTTACTAACTTTTGGGATAACATGTTTTGTTTTTGTTTTCTGATTTCCCGGGAGTGGTAGAGGACGTTTCTGTGTCTTGGATCCCTGCTCATGGTCTGATTTGACTATTGGAGAATGCCAAACTGTGGGAAGAGTGGTGTGGTTTTCATTCCCCTTAATGAGGGAGAAGGTCGTGAAACACAATCAGAAAGAGTTTAAGAAATATTTAGTTAATTCCAGCACAATGAACTCCACAGAGCTCATGGATAGTCAGCAGAGAATACTAAAGGTATTAGTTCTAACATCTATAAAATAGCAATTATCGTTAATTTTTCTGTAAGACAACTGAACTTCCAGGGTTAATAACAATAGAAAATGCCCATGGGCCAGGCGCGGTGGCTCACGCCTGTAATCCTAGCTCTCTGGGAGGCTGAGGCGGGCGGATTGTTTGAGCTCAGGAGTTCGAAACCAGCCTGAGCAAGAGCGAGACCCCGTCTCTACTAAAAATAGAAAGAAATTAATTGGACAACTAAAAATATATAGAAAAAACTAGCCGAACATGGTGGCGCATGCCTGTAGTCCCAGCTACTCGGGAGGCTGAGGCAGGAGGATCGCTTGAGCCCAGGAGTTTGAGGTTGCTGTGAGCTAGGATGATGCCACGGCACTCTAGCCTGGGAAACAGAGTGAGACTCTGTCTCAAAAAAAAAAAAAAAAAAAGTTTGAGGTTGCTGTGAGCTAGGATGATGCCACGGCACTCTAGCCTGGGAAACAGAGTGAGACTCTGTCTCAAAAAAAAAAAAAAAAATGCCTATGTAGGTAGTAGACAAAGTCACATCTAAGTTCAAAGTCTAACTTATGAGTCCAGATAGTAGTTTACTAAGTATCATCTCCAGAGTAAGAGGTACTAAATCAATGAGCCATTATGATGTATACTTTGAAATAAAAACTAATAATGACAATATTTCTAAATTTAAAAGAACTCTCTTACATCTGCAATCTTTCAATTAGTTTTTTTCTTCAATATTATTACTTATATATACGTGCATATGTATGGAATTTAATAACATAATTTCTATGCTTAGTGAAATGCAAAATCATTGTTTTTTCTGATCCACAGCAAATTGTTGGTTACATCTTTGCAGTGTACTAATATATTCAAAGCAAGAATATCACTCAGTTAAATATTTAGATTATTAAGTTAATAATAGTGGTGTATATATACAAGAACAATGAATTGTTCTAAGGGTTAACATATACTAATGAAAACATTGTGTTCACACAGAGACTGACGGTTAAGAAAAAAAATTAAGGAATCATTAAGTAGAAACACAAAAATCTAATGAATTGCTAGAACAGTTATTACAGTTGATCATTTAAAAGGGCAAACATTTTGTCATTTGCAACAACATATTAATAGATGAACCTGGAAAACCTTATGCTAAGTGAAATAAGCCAGGCATGGAAGGGCAAATACTACATGGTCTCACTTACATGTGGAATCTAAAAACGCCAAACTCAGAGAAGGAGAGAGGAGAATGGTGGTTACCAGGAGCTTAGGGGGCGGGGGTAATGCGGAGATATTGGTCAAAGTTTCAATTTGACAGGAAGAATAATACAACAAACAAGACGGCAAAAAAGAGGAAAAACAGAACTAAGTTTTATCGAAGACAGTTAAAGCCAAAACAAATATTTTTCAGTAAATTGATTTGGCTTAGAATAGTTGTTCAAGAATTTTTTTAGAAAGTATGCTAATAAGGCATACTTCTAGAAAAAAGACTATAGAACCAGCAAAATATCAGTATTTAAAATGGAAAATTATTAAGTTTAATAGGGTAACATTAAAGCAAGTGCATTGTATGTATGAAGTACTTAGTACAAATTCTAAACACATCCCTTATTAATTCTTAGTTTTAATAATAATATATATAAACAATGGTATCCTTGTGGGCATGTGTGAAACTTCCACTGTATGAGTCAATACATTTGATCTGGATTATAAGGAAAATGGACTGATCCTGTCATAGACAGTGTTCAAAGTAATATTTCAAAAAGGTCTGGGAGGATACCCTAAGAACAGTAACCAACAACTTACTGACCTTTATATGGTTTTGTCTGTTTCCATTTCCCTTTGGTTCTCACAGCCACTGGAATCTTTCTTTTGTTTGTTGTTTTTAGTTTTTATTATGGGACATTCAAAATGTATACAAAAGTAGAACAGTATAAGGAACCCCCACATACCCATCACCCAGTATCAACAAATACCAACATGATGCCAAGCTTCTTTCATGTGTACTCCATCCATGTAATACCCCCAGCCCCACGGATTACTTGAAGCATGAAGCAAAGTGCATAAATCATTGGTAAATTCTTCAGTATGCATATCCCAAAAGATAAGAATTAAAAAAAAATACAACCACGATACCATTGTCAAAAATCAACAATTTTTGGCTGGGGCTGTGGCTCACAACTATAATTCCAGCATTTTGGGAGGCCAAAGCAGGAGGATGGCTTAAGGCCAGGAGTTCAATACCAGCCTGGGCAATATAGTGAGACCCTGGTCTCTACAAAAAAACTTTTAAAAACCACCCCGGTGTCGTAGTTCATGCCTGAAGTCCTAGCTACACTGAAGGCTTAGGCAGGAAGATTGCTCGAGGCCAGGAATTCCAGGTTACAGTAAGCTATTATCGCACTACTGTGCTCCAGCCTGAGTGACAGAGTAAGATCCTATCTCTAAAATATAATAATAATGATAATAATTCTTTAACTTCAAATATTTAGTATTTAAATTTCTCCAGTTGACTCATAAATGTTTTTGTAGTTGGCTTTGATCAAATCAGGATCCAAACAAAGTATATACATTGCAGTTAACTGACAAATTATTTTTAAGTTCATTTTAATTTATAAATTTTCCCTTGCAATTTATTTATTTTTTTCTTAGATCACATTTGTCCTATAGAATTTACAGTATGGATTTTGCTACTTGCACCCCTGTGATTTAACATGTTCCTCTGTATCTTAAATTTCTTATAAACTGGTAATCAGTTCTAGCAGCTTGATGAGAGTCTAAGTTCAAATATTTTAACTTCACAGATGGTGTTCTATGCTTCTATGGCATCACCTCAGGAGGCACAGAATATCCAGTTGTCTCTGTTACTGTAATGTTATGATTGATCAGTGGGTTCAGGTGTTGTTAGCCTGATCTATGAATTAAATACTTCTCTACTGGTATTTTACTTAATGGTTTTAACACCAAGCCCGGCCTGTGGTTATGTTTTTAAAAAGAAAAAAGCCATTTTCCCACTGAATTTTGTGATAATTGTACCTGAATTTTAAAAAAGTAATAGTTTAGTCCCCCCAGAGCTGCCTTCTGTGCCTCAAACTAAGGATGACACAGCAAGAAGTACTTGTCAGTGGAACCGTAAGACGTTTAAGAGCTCACGATGAATATTATAGCAGATGCCTGACTACCTTGTGGAGAAATCTAAAGATCGAGCATAGTCAGGCATCACATTTTGCGATGTATACTCTAAACATTGTAAGAGTTCAAAGAAGTGGGCCGGCCATGGTGGCTCACGCCTGTAATCCCAGCACTTTGGGAGATCGAGGCAGGACGATTGCTTGAGGCCCTCCAGGGGTTCAAGATCAGCCTGAGCAAGAGCGAAACCCCTGTCTCTACAACTCTAAAAAAAAAAAGAGAAAAATTAGCCAGGTGTGGTAGTGGGTGCCTGTAGTCCCTGCTACTTGGGAGGCTGAGGCAGGAAGATCGCTTGAGCCCAGGTGTTGGAGGTTGCAGTGAGCTATGATGATGCCACTGCATTCTAGCCTGGGCAATAGAGTGAGACCCTGTCAATCAATAAATCAATCAATACATACATACATACACACACAACCACAGTATCAGTATTAGTTCTGGAGCAAGGGCTCTCAAGTAGGTGCTCGAGTGGAACTCAGGTTTGAAAACGTCAGGTGGCCATGGATTGTCCTCACTATAGGTTCATAATTATTATTTTAGAGATATGTATTCCTATTAGAATATGAATTCCATTAACATGGAGACTTTATGTACTGTATATCCTTTGTGCCTGGCATATAATAGGTACTCAATATATTTGTTAAATAAAATGAATGAATGGATTTATCTGGAACATACTCAGCACGAGTTTCATTAAGAAAGAAATTAAAGGCAGATAGGATTCTTATTTTGACAATTCACCTAAAGTCTTATTAAATGGTATGTAAATTTGTTTTAAAAAACAGGAAAATATGTTTTCATTTGCTTATGTACTTGTTTTTAGAGGTTAGTCAGCTCTTTCTGTCACCTTTATGGTAATATTAACTCAGTGTTATTGCTATGCCTAAAACTAGCCCATGCCCTGTATCTATATAATGCTTTTCTGTTTAATTAGGGCTTTTAAATATACTGTGTGCAGCATATTAAAATAGCAACCTCTGAATCTTCATACTTTTTTGGTAGTTCAAAGTAAGATGAAACACCCGTAATTTTTTATTACTCAACCAGGCAGCAGTGAAAGAGATTTTCCTTTATAATAGAAAACAGCATTACAACTACATGAATGATCTAAATTGCCGATGTGGACACTTTTTAGTCCTTAATTTACTTGACTTTTCTGTGATATTTGACACTATTTAGCCTTCTGAGAAACCCTGACCTCCATGATAAAATACTCTCAATAATAATGGAACTAATGGAATTTGAAACCTGACTCAAAGGATATGGTATAGTTTCAGAAAGTGTTTGACATATGAATAGAATAAGCAGAAAGAACTAGGAACTTACCCTTACAACCAACACAAGGCTCATATCTTAGATTTGTTGATGTTTGATATAACTAAAGGACTAAAGTTAGACTGTTGGGTGTCAATGGTATGTCTTAAAAGATCCTATTTACAAATTCAGTTGCCGGAAATTTTGTGTAGGCACAATTCCATTACATCTGAACAAAACAGAACTTTTAAAGAAAGATAACTGTAAAATGAAAATTTAACCAAAAAATATATATAACTCTCAACTTGAGATAAAACACTATATTCCACATCAAACTAGAACTATTTCTCTTAAATTCAGATGCCATTCCTAGCATAATTAAGAGATAATACAGGATTAAAATGTAAGCCACTTAGAATATCACTATCAACTGCCAATTGTATTGCTCATGTCCAAGATCCCAGGCAACAAACATAATCAGGAGAATTCTTTACTATACTATTCTAAGTGCTCCATAGTTCTCTTCCTTTAGCTCTTTTTCCCACTTTTCTGCCAGGTCTCCAAAGTGAAGTAGGGCACTAATGCTTTTCTCACCTGATCACCTTTTGACTCTTAAACACGTCATGTAATATCTTTCCTGTGTTTTCCTTTGGGGCAATGACCTAGCCGTACAATTACTTTGCTTTCCCCGTGGTACCTACCAGTGATAACCTAACAAAAACACTTAATGAACTTCATTAGACAATCATACAGGTAATTTTAATATTTTTGCTTAATTATCCAGTTATCAGAGACACCAGTGGCTTTTCAGATTTTATGACAATGGTCATAAATCTTTCGGATGTTACCGATCTGGCCTAATTCATTTTTGAAGATGATTGTCTTATGTGCCTTTTGTTGCAGAAATTACAGAAGGGATTGCTCAGTGGGAACAGAGATGTAGTAATAATATCTCCTTTGTCAGTTTTCTTTACCATGGAGGGATGCGGTATAATAAACAATAGGGGGGGACAATGTGCAGTTATGAAGAAATCTCAGCCTCCTTGGTGCCTTGATCTTATATACCAAAGAGCTAATTTTTGCTGTCAGGCGCCTCTGCCAAGAATCCCTTTGGGGCTACTTTGTAAGACATTGTGTCTAGTCTACCTGCCAAAAGGTAATTTTATTTTAAAATAGCTTATAAACAAAGTTTTTCTATGTAAGATTAACAATCAGGAACTCTTAACTTTGAAGCATGAAGCGAAACTGTATTCCTCAAGAATCTTCATCATGGTATGTCCTGTATACCATAACATTTTCTCCATTTCCAATTGAGGATGGCATTTATTAAAATGTCATTACCATAACCCAGCTTTCCTTTGGTCCAGTAGGTATTTATTGAGAAGGGCGCTCAAAATACTGCCTTATTCCTTCTCATCAGTGGCTTTTTGCAACTACAAATTGCTTAAATGCTTGACAGTAGACCTTTAACAAAAAGTTAATTGCACCAAGTAAATGTCAATAAATACTAAGATTGGAAAGCTGTTTTGATTTTTGATAAGGCATATTCATCTTGTAGCAAACTGTCAACAATAAAAATACTCAGTTGGTAATTTTCAATGATGTGTAAAGAAATGTAAAAGTAAAAAGCTGATTCATTTTTAAAATTGGAGATTAGAGCAGAAATAGGAGACTAAAAAGTTAACTGGTGCCACTATTTTATCTTGCAACTTAGCAAACAAGAAAAACATATGGAAGTATCTTTACATCCAGCAACTCAAAAATGTTACTACTATGTTGGCAATACATAGTCGTGGGTGAAATTTACTTTAAAAACACAAGACAAAAGGACATTGAGAATTTCTGGTTTGCTGATCCATTTAAAGTTCAATAAATTACCAGTAGAATTTGTAATACTTTAGGGTGCAGATTAACAACTGTTGATTCGCCATAAAAATAATAGTGCAGTTGGTTGAACAATTACTTTGGTTAGTTGAATGAAGTGTTTTGAAAAATGAAATTACAGTACAAGTAGAATTTTATTAGTTTCTCCATAAATCAAGATTCAACTAAGCAATCCAGAGGTTTTCATTATTTAAGAAAACAGGCACTTACTTCATAAAATCTTGAGTTTACTTTGCACTTTGCTATCAAGAAAAGCGAACTTGAATAGCCAACAATCAAGTATTTTCTGCATTTTAAGATTCAAGTTAACGTTCTTCACTGTCCTTCCGACAGGGGTGGCTCCATCCTGACGAGATCAGATTAACTAAGGTTCCTCTCAAGGCTAAACCAAAACCCGATCAAGGTACACTTATTAGATCACTTTTGAATTACAAAAGCATCAAACTCCTACTGAACGGGACAAAAGAGATTTTATTGGTTTTAAGAATTGCCTAATTTTTTTCAACATCAAAAACCACATAAAATTGTTTGATTACATTACATTCAAAGCTAATTATTCCACGTGAATCAAATACAGGCCAGTTTTTAAAGAAAAGTACTAAAACTGACCACCTATTTCTTTCAGTGAAAATAAAATTTAAAAATACAAGTATCTTCTTTTCCACACAGACTTCAGGGTATTTAGAACACCAAGTAATTTCCTTAGTTATCCAAACCACATTTTCTCTATGAAAACTATATTTTCCTGTCAGGAGGAGTGGTCCCTCATGAATCAAAATGGGTGTTTTTAGATTTTAAACTCACAGTATCTAGAAACCGTAGTTTCAACGCCTAGATCCTTCCCCCCCAATACAAAAACGCAATAACCACCACACAAGAATCAAAGGCCAAAAAGACCCCAACCATCCCACCACACCAGCAGAATTTGAGCACCCAAGTTAAACTAAAAAGAAAAAACAAAAGCAAAATCACTCACAGCACACTTTTTATTTTTTTACCTCTTACATTAAAAAATCTGCATAGTGCAATTAACTATAGAGTCAATCTTCTCATTTAAGGAGTTGCAAAGTTTAAATAGAAACTTTACATTGTTTTAGGTTTACATTTTTAAAGACACTCTTAACATTTTATTGCCAGAGCGTATCAAAAAAATAGATCTAAAATATTAAGGCATAAACTTTAATTATCGGGTCCACTATTATGCCCCTAGAATGCTATTTCTGCACGACAGGATACCTCATTCCACTCCGACCCACAGCTAAAGACTGAAGTAAAACAGGTACAAACTACATTTGCATTAACTACTTAATGAAGCATTGAAATTATTCAGCGTGAAGTTATGTCAGTATCTTACACAATTCCACTCCTTCCTTCAAGAGAGCGAATCCAATGGCTTAGCTCTTTCCCAAGCGTTAAAATGTATCGCGGTCCGCCCCTCTCCCCGCAATTCCTTCTTTCAGGAAAACGTAAAACTAACGGTTTCCGTGGCGGCCGGGCCGACCCGGCACCGGGGCTCCGCGGGCTGTCCCCGGGCCCCCGCGCCCCGGAAAACAAAGGGGATTCCCAGCCATTGTCCTCCGTGGCGCTGAGCATCACCAGCACTAGCAAGGCAGTAGCTTGCGCAGTTATCTCCACAGCGGGCAATGTCACAACCCGACCAACAGCACAAACTACTACCTCAGCCAGGGCCATGGTGTCGGGGAGGCACGGGACCACGCGGAGGGCAGCGAAGCGGCGCCGACGCTCCTCCGTCCTTCCTCCGCCGCCGACGTCGGCCCGCGCCCCTTCTCTTCCTTCCCCTTCCCCGCCGCGCCCGCAGACCCCGCCCAGCGCCGCGCCGCTCGGCAGCTCCGGGCGCGCCCCGAGGGCTCCGGGAGCAGAGGCGGCGCCGGGGAGGCCGGGGTTGGCGTTCTCTACGTCAGCGACCGCTCTGAAGAGAAAGGGGGTGGAGGGGTCCTGCGGAGACAGCCGCTCCCTCCACCGGCCCGAGGGGAGCTCGTCCCCTGGGCTGCTTAAAGGCAGCAAGGGGCGGCAAAAGCGCAATGAGACGCCAACTGAAGCTGGACGGTCCCCGAGAGCCAGCTCTCGCGCTTTGCCCGCCAGGAGCTCCGGCCACGTCTCCGGTCTGCACTGCCCGCGCCCCTCCTCGCCCGCAGCCCGACGTGGGGGCTGGGCGGCGGCCGGGCCAGGCCCCCGCCCCGCTGCCGCACCCGCCGCCCAGCCCGCTGTCCACGCCGGCGAACGCCGGGGCGCATTCCGCAGGGGCGGCCACCGGCTCCGGCACCGCGAGGAAGAAACCAAAGCAGAGCCGGGAAGTCCCCAGGCCACTCGTTCCCCAGCATCCTTCAGGGAAATCCCGTACAGCTCTGCAGGAGGCGAACAGAATAAACAAAAACCCTGTAAAACTGAAACCGGCCGGGCGGCGGACTAGGTGGCGACGGCGGCGACTCGGCGCGCGCGGACACACAACCCGTCTCGCGCTCCGCTGCTCCAGTGCGTCCGGGCGAACCATAGAGATCACTTAAGGAGGCTCGCGCGCTACTCCCCACCACGTGACCGCCCCGCCAAGCCCCCCCCCCGCGCCGCCATCTTACATCCGGGACAGAGGAGGCGTCCGCTTTCCCCGCCTAGGCGAGCTCCGACGTGCCACTAGAACTCAGCCCCAAAAGGGGGGACCCCGATTTCACGTCACTAAAGTGCTGAGGCCGCGGGCCATGCCCTCAGTCCGCTCAGCGGGGCAACGTGGAGCCCCAAGCTTTCCCCCTTTGCCTGCAAAGAAAATGGCGACGCCTACTGCCGCCTAAGTGGACACGTTGTACTCTGGCCGGGGTTTAAAGTTTCCGGCACCTCGTTTCCTCTCTTGCAAGGACACCAACCATAAGCGCCCCACCCCCGCAGCGTGGCCACTGTGCTACATTCCGCAGAAAACAGGCGGGAAAGCTGCTACACAGCTCTCTTTAATGCGCAGGCTCCTGGGACTCTTGGTTGGGTTTTTTTTTTTTTTTGGCCAAGTTTGGGAGAATGCCGACTACCATGGATCCTCATCTGCTCTAGGCCCAGACAACTTACTTTTATTTTTCGTCTCCCATTTAGAGATTTTTGTAGGAAGTGATTTTAAAGGAAAAGTTAGGGCTTGCCAGATAAAATACAGGATGCTCAGTTAAATTGGAATTTCAGATAACCAAATAATTTTCTGGCATGTGTGTGTCCCATCTACTAAAAAAATTGATGTTTATCTGAAATTCCAATTTAACTGGGCATCCTCTATTTTTATTTACTAAATCCGGCAATCCTACTGGTCTTCACGCTTCTGAAAATCCAGATTACACATAACAGAAGTAAGGAATGGAGGGAAATGAGAAGCATGCAGCTACAACTTGGCACTGACTTTGCCCAGATTTTCGTCTTTTCATGGAGGATAGAGGGCCTAAGTCCAGAGCAAAATTTGGCAACAACACATAGGGAACATCCATGTATAATTCCTTTTATGGAAAAAATAAGTTTTTTTCCCTTCTTAAACCATAACAATATAATTTTGGACAACAGTTCCTCTTGGCCAAAACTCTTATTGCAAATTAAAAATTAACACTTTTTGCTTCTATATGGTACAGGTGAAACAGTTTCTTGAAGTACAAGTTTTCAAATTAAAAAAAGCGACCTGCCTCACACGTTTTGGAACATTTTTATGTGCATATTCAGAAAAAAAAAATATAGCTGGATATGCCCATTAACTGACAGATCAATGTTCTGCTAATTTTAAGCATTTTAAAGCAACTGATGAGGTACTTTGCCTGGGATATCCAATCTGAACTATTTTCAGTTATTTATGTATTTATTTATATGTGCATATATGACACACTTGCAATTAAATGTCTTACTTTGACAAAGCATAAATTGTCCATCACAATGATTCTTACCAGAGTCTCTGCAGAAACTTCACACCACCTGTCCTGACAAGCAACACCCCACTGCTCATTGACTGCACAGTGGATCACATTATTCTGCACCATGGCAAATGTCCTTTGTCATAATGGCATAGATTTTTTTTTTTTTTTTTTTTTGAGACAGAGTCTCGCTTTGTTGCCTTGGCTAGAGTGCCGTGGCATCAGCCTAGCTCACAGCAACCTCAAACTCCTGGGCTCAAGCAATCCTTCTGCCTCAGCCTCCCAAGTAGCTGGGACTACAGGCATGTGCCACCAGGCTCGGCTAATTTTTTCTATATATATATGTTTTATAGTTGTCCAGATCATTTCTTTCTATTTTTTAGTAGAGACGGGGTCTCGCTCTTGCTCAGGCAGGTCTCGAACTCCTGACCTTGAGCGATCCACCTGCCTCGGCCTCCCAGAATGCTAGGATTACAGGCGTGAGCCACCGCGCCCGGCCATGGCATAGATTTTTAAACAGCCATCAAAGAGCTGTTTGGTCTAGGTACACAGATTTGTTAGGGAAATAAAGTTTCCAACTAATAGTCATAATACCACTTTAATTGTTGTATCATTTAGATTCCTCTCCACATTTAACCTGTTTTTGACAGTGCTGACATCAATATAATCATCATCCACATACAGTGTGCCGTTAACCATCAATTCTTTATTCTCCTACACCCTTAATATCCAGAATCTAAGCATCCTTTCCAAATTATCACCACCCTCAGCTAATCAATCCTTTATCATCACTTCACGGAAGGAAAATTGCAACAGCTTCCTACGTTAGCTTTCCCTACTCTATTTCTTATACTCTATCCTGCTTATAACTGCAAGTTTACCTTCCTTAGTTTCATAACTTATTCTTAAAAATAATCCCTCCAAACCCCTGCCATCTCAAATCTAAACTACTCTCCTTGGCTTCCAATGAATTTCAGGAATGGGTCTCAAGGCCTCACAGCCAGCTTTGTTTCACAACACACACGAAAATGTACCCTCCATCAGTTTCCTCATATTTCACAGATGTGCCTTGCTCACATTGACTTTGCCTGAAATCCCCTCCTATATCCTTTAGACTCATCCAAAATCTACCTAGCCATCAAGGCCCATTTAAAGTTCCATCTCCACCACTGAGTTTTTTTTCTTTTCTTTATTGAACTTGCTTCAGAATACTAAGAGCAATGTTAACCTGAACCACAGAAGACTAGGCTAAGGTTTCCTATTTTATGATCCCATATTAATTTGTACTTGTCTTTTATTGTACTTCGCACATTTGTTAAAGGTCTGTATTCCCTGTAAAACTGTAAACTCCATGAGAGCAGAGACTAACCCAATGCCTAACACAAAATAGGAGCTAAAAAGTTAATGACACACCAGTACTTATATAGTCTTATATTCAGTGTGTGATGTATGTGGTTTCCTTGACTAGCTATAATAAGGATCTGAGAGCCCCTAATGACTTCTGTCACATATAGCAAGAACACAGTTAGGAGCACAGATTCTTCATTCTCAGCATCTGTTGTCCAGTAAAAGGCAAAAATTGGTCCTTACTGTAGGAAGGTATGGGTTTCTGCCCATTTCTTGAATGATGTGTACCAAACGTATTTTATTTCCCTAACTACCTGTTGCAGACCATGGGCCAGGCACAGAGCTTTACAACACTCATTTTAAAATTCTAATTAAGTACTCTATGTGTTAAATACCACTATTAACTCCATTTCACAGAGAAAACCAAAATAGATTAATTAACTTGCCCAAGTCCACACATTTAGTAAATAACAGTTGCGATTTAATTTAAGAAATCTGGCCCCTGACTTTGGGCTCTTAACCACTATGCTGTTTCTTATAACCTCTTAAACAACAAATCAGATACGATATTTTAAACAGATAAAATGTTTTAAACTCGGATCAATAATAAAAACCCAATGAAGCTTTGGAGTTCATAGTCATTACACAAATTTTTCCACAGTATTTTAAAAGTTCTGTTCATTTGTCCCAATGCCTATTCAAAGAAATAGTAATTGCCTCAAAAGTTCTTTTTCAGTTTATTTTAGTAAGGCTTGTATTTTAATGGAGTGGGAATCATATCTGTAAAACGTGAAACTAGCATATTGTAGAGGAAAGAATTGATTTTGAAAAAGACAAACGTGGTGATGATATACCTAGACTTCAGGTGTGTGACTCTAGGCAAGTCATTTCAACCTCTAATCCCTGACTTCCTCTTCTATAAAATGAACATAATAATAACTTCCTTGCAAGGCTACTTTGAGGATTAAAAGAAATAATATAGGTAAAGCCCTCGCCTACATGTGTTAGGTAATCCAGAAATGGTGATTAAAATTATAATAGGAATTAGAAAAATTATAACTATATCTGACTATAGTACATACTAAGTAATGTAGGAATTTTTCTATTTCATTCATTACATAATTCAAAAGGAATTTCAAAACAAATGATTTTTTTTTGAGAGGTGGAGAGATGGTCTGACATTGATATAAATTGGCAGTCTCCAAACAGCCTCACCAAAAAAAAAAAAAAAAAAAGCTCATAAAATAAAGATTAAAAAGGTCTAATCTACACCAAGATTATGTTTTTTACTTGACCTAGAATTTTTACTCAAAGTTCCAAATCTACTCTTTCCTAACTATTGAGAGATATTTCATATGTTTTATTTTTTCATTTTATATATTAATGGTTTTTAACAAAGCTCTCAAAAACATTTCCCCCTTATTCTATATTTTTTTCCAAACTGACCACGTTAGCCATCCTAAACATATCTGAATCACTGTTCATAAAGTCTTTAAACAGGGTCAATGATGTAAGGTGTCAATAATGTTTTGAACCTAATGGGAATAAGAAAGCAAACAAAGAATATTAAAGAAAAAATAAATCATTGACCAGATCTGGAGGTAAATTATCAAAGTGGTTATGCTTTTAAGTTATAATGAAAAAACTAGTACTGCTGGAACATAATTAAAAACCTAGAATCATGCTTAATAGCAACCGTAAAGCAAATTAAGGCTTTATGTGATGCAGTTATAACTATGTAGCTTTTGTGAAAAATCTATCCTTGACTACAAAGAAAATTTGGGTTTGAGGCCAACAGACGTTCATGATTATAATATATAACTGATACATCTCAACAACATAAAAATTGTAAGAAGAAAGTGTAACAACAGTGGTTTTACTTTCAAGAACTGTGTTGGGAACTAAAAAAGAATCTCACAAAATTAGATAAATATATCCAGTCTGACATAAACACCATATGGTAACTGCCTTAAGAGACAGGAGTTGTATGTTATGTGTTAAAATTATGACACAGAGGTAGTAAAAGTCGGAAAGCAAACGGAATTTGCACAGTTGGGTCTGAAGCCTAATATTTTATTTTTCTAGATAAAAATAAGATTGCAATATTATAGCTTCGGAATTTTTCTCCTGTCTAGTAAAACTTCATACAAGGAAGCAGTTATTATTATATTGCCGTAATTTTCCAAATAACGGCATGTTTTAGCAGATCCTCCCTGGCTGCACCATTTATTGAATTTTAGTTTAAAATAAAACCTAATGTTAACTACATTTGCAGCAACTGAAAATGGTCTTGAAATTCAATAATTTTCTTTTTCTTACCCGAGGGACTAGAATCAATCCCATAGCATAATTAGGAATGTTTCAATTGATCTCTGGGTCACCATAAGCACCAAGCACATGGAAACCCAAATACACCCTAGAAAGACTCAGAGATGAGAATTATAACATTCTAGGTCTTATATCAAAAAATACTGCTTTGCAATACACAAAGAGAAATGGCTGAAATACATGGGCAATATGCTGCCTCAAATCCTTCTTGAAAGTAGGCAGTGTCAATATTATAAATCAATAAATAATATTTAGATAGCATAAATCTAAAATAGTTTAAAGCACGTGCCTCCCAAAACAAAGGACGTCCTAAAAGCCCACAAAACAAAAAACCTGATGTAAATAGATTTTAAATACTTCCCTTTGAGAATAGTATAATCTTTCTATCCACATAACAGAAAAGACATGATTATTCCAAGTTTAGCTGCTGAATCTATCATATTTATAGCAATCCCATTTTGTGAGCATCTTGGCTGCTGAATCCTGTGTATTCAGAAAGACAGTAGGAGCTATAGTCACAAATTACTTTAACTCGTTCAGCTATTTCAAAATGGTGGAGGAACTTCACCTTTGCAAAAAGGCAACAGAGGCTTAACTGGAAAGTATTTCCAGAATCTCATTTAATAGAAAGGTAGTCAACAGTGGTTCTACCACTAACAGCTCTGCTTCTAAGAAATAGGTGAAATTAGAGTAAGAACTGAAAGAGAAGCAGCCAAGAATGAAAGAGGAATGAAAGGAGAAAAATCAGGGGAAAGTATAATATAAGGAAGAGGGTAAGGTAAATATAAAATAAAAAAACCCACACACATAAAAGAGGGAAGGAGGAGGGAAAAAAGTGATGCCCAAGAATGGGAAAAAAACCAGTCAAAGATCTCTCTTAGGATATAGTAACAAGTTTATCAAACAACTTGAATAATTACCCTAAGAATGTCATTATGAAATACACTCCAAACTCAAACTATGCATTTTTTTCTCTAAAGAAACTAATCATCTCCTTTTTAGAAATAAGGAATGAGCTTTGAAAAGTTAACATGCCTAAAGTTAAGTAAGAGGCAGTCTCAGCTTATCATTGCCTCACAATCAGAGATTACTAGAGTATTCATATTCACAAAAAGACTCACCGGATGCTCTTTTAAAGAGCCAACACTGTGAGTGAATTCAAAATTGCATTTATAAGAAATTTATTTTTATCTAACTCCTCTGAAATGGTTTGTATATAAATCAAGATACAAAGACATTATCTTTCTTTCTGAATCTATAAAAACTTTTCAATCAAAATGAAAGCACTACTCTACTTTCCAGAAATACAAAAATTTTAATTCAAATGATCATGAAGCATTAAAAACTCTTCCCACTGTTTATAAACTAGTAGCACACCATGTGGTACGAACTGTTCTTTTCATGAATGATAATTAAAAAAAGGAAAATTCACTCTAATAGTGTAGATTAATACAACCTAGCAATACCAACATCAGTTTGTCTGCCAAAATGCTAAACCCAAGTGGAAATCTAAGGAATATACTAGGCTGCTGGCAATGCTTTCATAGAGACCAAATTTTTGTCTAGATTTGTAGTAGTTTTCTACAAAAAACTGTACTCCATAATATTTTGGGCCTGGACATTTATACATTCCAGAGCCTTCTAAACCTCCAGTTAATTTCTGTGGCAATCACAGGTAGGGGGCTCCTGAAAGTGTTCTGCCCTGGCTAGACAAATTTTACCTACACCACTGAGAAAGGACAAATAACTTAGCTGTTATTGGCCTGAAACAGAATTAAATCAATGGTATTCTCCAGAATGAAATATATATACTGAATTGTTCATCTCTTCCTTCTGATGCTACATGCAATTTAAGGACTGTAGCAAGAGTTGAATCGATCATCAAATAAAGAAAAAACAAGAAACAACATAGATGTTAGCTGTTAACCTAATAAAATTAAAAATGAAAGCAAGTGAGTGAAAAGTGGTTCTCTCTAAGTCAGATTTTTATGCATTTTGTTTATTTTGGCACCTACAGGCTCCTAATAAATAAATGTTACTCACAATTGTATACAATAAAACTAATAAAACTTTAACACTAGTTATAAAGAAATACTAAATAAGACATTACAAAATGACCTTTTTCTTGGCAGTAGTAGCATTATAGGAAATTAACAAGTAATCTATGTAAGTTAACAACCTGTTTCCTTTATAATGGACAAAACAGTCAGAAAAGGACTTTATTAATCATCCAATTGTTGGCATATGCCTGTTGTCCAGCAATCTATATAAGACAGGTACTGTCAGTGACAAGTGATGATGTGAGGCTTAAAATCATTGTATCCCTAATATGTATCACAAAGAACATTTTTTTTACTATTGTTTCAAGGGCTAGTTATAGAACTCAATTGTGCTATAAAATGATCTTAGCTTTGAGAACTTCCTTTTTGAATCTCTTGGCATCTAATAATTTCCCATAGCCCAGTTCTTCTGGTCACTGAAGAACCCAATTCATAATAACAAGACAAGGGCAATGTGTTAACCTCTCCAGGGCTCAGGATATTTTAGAAAATGCAACCTACAGGAATGCTTGACTCAAGGGAATGAATTGCTGGTGGTGACTTCTGGAGGGTGGCAGGAGACATTCTGGGAGGAAAAGCCTGTCAAATTATACTATCAAGCGGGCAGCCCACTTGCTTGACACTAAAATCGGCCCTGATTATCACATTACTTTGTATTAACACATTCAACACATTTATATATTTTGAACTACACAGCATGGTCCTGGTATTGAAAGCTAATATAGTATTAGCTCGAACTACTCAGTTTATATACATGTATGTTGCATAACCTTGACTCACATGTAACTTTCACTGCAGATTATTCTAATTGCACTTAATCTGTTATTTCTCAAGAAAAGACATTTTTACTTCATATAAATTCATGGCAATATTTTTAACATATTACTGAAATGGCATACTACCCTTGTTATTATATTTCAACACTTAATCAGTGATTTGTGGATTTTTCTAATCCCCAATTTAACATTTCCAAACATTGAAAATAAACTAAATACACAGCTCAATTTTTTTTTTTTTACAACTTTCTTTAAGGAAAATGCTGAAAGCAGAATCTATAAAATGCCATATTTTACCTTAATTCTAGGTGAAATAATAAAATAGAAATTCATTAATTCATGTAAATAAAAATAATATCCCCTCAAAAAAAGACCTTACCACATTTTTACAGATAATAGTGCAAATTAAATAATTACACAGTAACAATAGCCTCAAAACTGTACCTCATTTCATTACTCAATTCTATTATCTTCTTGCAGTTTTATGATTATTCTGGTGAGGCTGAAATTTATGAATTCTATTAAAATCAAAGGCCTTCCAGTACACTAAAATAATACTGAGACCATTATGATTTCTTATGAATAATCATTATTTTAAACATCTTTGTCTTGACATAAATTATGAAAATTTAACTTAGAAGAAAAATATTATAATACCATAATCCATTAAATAAAAAATACAGTGAGCTAGGTCAAAGTCAGTATTTTAAGAAACAATTAAGGTAATGTACTCAAGAGCACTTTTCTTGTTCACTAGGATAGGAAAGTGAAACAAAATTAGTACTTTACTCCATAACAGCAAGTTTACTGCACTTCTAAATGCTTGACTATCTCCAAAAATACACTTCTCATTGTTTTATAATACACACACATTTTATACTTGTGAGTTAGCATAGTAATTTTTCTTCTTGAGAAGACATTACAAAATGAAGCACTGAAATGAACAAAACCTCACAGGCAAAATTTTAGGAAATCCGAAATCATTTTGCCTGGATCATAATTCAAAGACAGTGACAAATGTTAGTCAGGGAAGAAAAATCAGTAGAAATATAAAATATGAAAAGTCTTTAAAATCCAGACAGCAAATATAAAAACAGACCTAAGTGAAAGGTTGGAGAGATAGTTAAAGAAATGAGGTATGATGGAGTCATAGTGCTACAATATATCTCAATGTATTAAGTTAATAACCTATATTTCAAAGTTGCAAAATCAACAAATCATAAACTATTTGCTGCTGTGTTCACATGATCTTTCTGGTTGGATGTTTAACTGTCACTAATACATTTAAAATAAGCATGAAGCTAAATGCATGATCATATGGTGAGCTTATCTGCTGCATAAGAAGGCAAATTATAAGTAAAAATGTAAGCAAACAATTTTGTATTAATAATAAATACAGCTTCAAGCATTTAACATTATCCATATTTTAAAAATTTAAATAATAAGTGCAACTATTTTATACAGAACTGTACCATTTATTATACACACAAGTATATCAGTTCCCTTTGTTTACAAAGGCTGGTTATAGATAATATGGAATGTTACAGTACCATCTTGCATAAAATTCTAGTACAATTTTGTACTTGAAAAAGGGTGCAAAAACACCAGCCTAATAAATCTGACTGAATTGAAATATCTTTTCTTTCTTTTTAAAAAGTACATCATTAACACATACCCCACAAACTGTACATAAGCTCACTTTTAAATCACCAACTGAAGACATAGTAGCAGGTATATTGTAGTATTAACTATTCCTCCCACCAGTTTAATTTATTAAAAGCTTACACTGCTACTCATTCAAGAGCCTTTGTTGATGTGTAAGCTTGTCATATGAATTACTGAACCCAGGTAAGTACAATTTAAAGGAGGCCAACAACAGCTGCCAAGAATTATTTGTAGTAAGAAATGTCCTTCTCACAGAAGACTCACTTAGGAGCAAACATTCTTTACGATATCTTTCTTCCTTCAAATATATTGTAGCTGGTCAAGATTCCCCATTTTGAACTCTGGATGCTGGTGGTTGCATGAAATCCTTAAAGGGAACTAGTGCCTCTTTAAGTGCAGAACAGACTTCTGAAGAAGAGCAGGTGATGCATTCTACTAAAGTTGGGTATAAGGCAATTACTTGTGCCCAGGTATTTCCATCAACTGTAATGCAAAAGTATAAAACCTCAAAAAAGGGTAGATTTAAATAGCAGAGATTATCCAATTAACATAAACACAATCCTTTAAATGCAATGTAAAGAAAAAATTCTGAACTATGAAGATTCTACAAGCTCATATTTTTTCATTTTTTCATCTTTGGAAGATTATCTGCTATAGTTAATAAGGTATGGGAAAAATATATGATCAGTGTGCAGAGTCATCAATACTAAAAAATTTGATAAAGCACATTTTAAATGGTACTTCAATTTGTGAAGGCTTCAGAAGCTAATAAAGTAATATAGAACAATCCAAACCTTTGTCATTTTCAGTATAACTGCCAGAGAATGTAGTGTATATCTTAAGAACAATAGAAACAATTCAATTTTTTATTTAGTTGTCTGGTAAAACCATAAATCATTTGAAATATAAAATATTCAATGATTTTTCTAATAATGTCCTTAATACTGATTTTATAGACTGTTTGCTAACCTTTAACATATACCACTAGATGTAGACTCTAGTGGGGAGGGACCATGTCTGCCTTCCTCACCACTAGCAACAACTAATACACACCTGAATGCTATTTTTTGAATGGGCAAAAGTGTTATATCCCAATAAGTAATCTTCTTATACTCTGAGATCACATATTACATTTCTATTTTCCTGTAAGTAAAATAGTGTTGAGCACCCAATACACAACAAAACCTGCTGATAGATTTTTGTTAGACAGTAAGCACTTTCTGGAATAATTCTCAAATCTGGGAGGCAGCATAGTATAAAAGAAAGAATCTATTCTAGGTGTAAGGAGTTTTTATTTTATTTTTCACTCCAATTTACTGGGTGTCAATTGGCTAAATTCTTTCTGAAAAAAGGCAGTGTTTGGAGTCCCTGGTCAAGTCTTTTAATTTCTCTTTACTGCAGCTTTTTCACAGTACAGTAAAGGAATGAGTTTCTTAAACTAGTGTTCCTTAATTTACTTCTTAAGAAAAAGTTCACGGTCAAGTAAGATTGGCAGATGTTGCATATCTTTCTTTTTTGGGGAATGATAGTTCATATTAATTTATTATGGGTTTGCAGTCAAAGAACAAATTTAACTTTATCTAACCAAGGGTTTCCAAAATAATTTGATTACAGAATTTTTTTGCCATCCAATATCTACTGACATCACTCATAGTCGGTGTTCATTCCTTAGTATATATCTTGAAAATGCTGAACTGTTTGTTCATTTAGCCTCTTTTCCCAAGCAGGGAAACCTCTTTTCCTCGGGGTGGGCGTGGGAAAAGAAAAGGGGCGTGGTGCTGATGAGTACTGGTGAGGGTGGGGAATGTTTGCATAGACTGTTCTGCTTTTATCTGTTTAATATGTTAAGAATTCACATCACATTTCATTTGTAAAAGAATTTTGCTGCTTAACAGAAAACAAAAAAATAAGTCTAAAAATCACTGGTCTAAGAAGTTTAAAACAGTCTGCTCCAGTTATCTTCTGTGAAACTTTACACTAATCATTTAACACAAGATTATACAGATTGAAACCTACATAGGCTGTCCCAGATGGAAAGTCAACTGACCAAATGAATTTTTGGTTTATCACAGGAAAACATAAAAACACATTAAAACAACATCTTAAATAAAACTCAAAGGAAGTTATTCCAATTTCTTAAACCAAAATATTTTTTAAAAACCCACCATATATCTTTGTGAGGACTTCGGGCTTAACTATCAAAAAGAATGAAAAAGCTGTATGAATTGATATGGAATAATCCCCATGATATTCTGTTAAGTGGAAAAAAAGAAAGAGATTCAGAACATAGATATGATAAGGGGCTATTGGGCATCATTTGTGTATAAAACTGAGGGCTTATGAGATTCAGAACAGTAGATATGATAAGGGGCTATTGGGCATCATTTGTGTATAAAACTGAGGGCTTATGAGATTCAGAACAGTAGATATGATAAGGGGCAATTGGGCATCATTTGTGAGTAAAACTGAGGGCTTATGAGAATATGTATTTTGTATTTACATAATAAACTGGAGGGATCTACAAACTAAAAAAAATGGTTGCCAATGATGAGGTAAGAACTGGGCAGACAGAGAATAGGGGAAAGATCATATTAAAATTTTTCCCTGTATATCTTTTTATATTTTTGGATTTTTTTTTTTTTTTTGAGACAGGGTCTCTCTCACTCTGTTGCCTGGGCTAGAGTGCAGTGGTATCATCATAGCTCACTGCAACCTCCAATGCCTGGGCTCAAGTGATCCTCCTGCCTTAGCCTCCCAAGTAGCTGGGACTACAGGTGCATGCCACCACGCCCGACTAATTTTAAAAAATGATTTGTAGAGATGAGGTTTCTCACTATGTTGCTCAGGCTGGTCTCAAACTCCTGGGCTCAAGTGATCCTCCTGCCTCAGCCTTCCAAAGTGCTAGGATTACAGGTGTAAGCCATTGTGCCTGGCCTTATTTTTGGATTTTTGAATCATGTATATGTATACTATCTATTTAAGATTTTAAATGAAGATCAAGTAAAAAGATAAAAACAAAATCCCCCAAACAAAAAATAAGTCCAACAAATGCCTCCTCTTCCACTAAACACCCTAAAACAAATAACAAAAGTTCTAAATAGATTTTGAGTATATTGGCTCTACACTTTGTAGCCAACCTCCTGAATTAGGCTTGGAATGGCTATGAGCAATCCAACATATTTCTGCTAGGAAAGCCAGGCATTCTTAAGTTATCTTGTTCTTTCTGTGTTTTTAATGAAGCTTATTGTACCTTTCTAATAGGTTACAATATCACCATCATCTTGTATAGTTGTACTTAATTTAAATTTTCAGTTCACATGTCCAGAGGCATAATTCAAACTCTCTTAAATAATTTTTTTATTACATTGTTTATTTTTTTATTTTTATTTTTTTTTTATTTCAGCATATTATGGGGGTACAGATGTTTAGGTTACGTATGTTGCCCTTGCCCCCCCCAAGTCCAAGTTTCAAATATGTCCATCCTTCGGGTGGTGCGCATTGCACTCTTTGTGTATGCATATACCCGTCCCCTCCCCCCTCCTCCCTCCTGCCCAACGTCCAATAGATGTTATTCTTATATGTGCACTTATGTGTTGATGAGTTAATACCAATTTGATGGTGAGTACATGTGGTACTTGTCTTTAAATAATTTTTAACATTAATTTAGTTAGATCATCTATTAATATAATTACTACACTGCCCTATCCATGGCCCATGGGCTTTGTGAGTTTTCCTTTTTTCCTTTCTTTTTCACCCTTTATACATATTCTGGTTAAATTCTTTTTTTTTTAAAGAGTCAAGGTCTCACTATGTTGCCCAGGCTGGTCTCAAACTCCTGAGCTCAAGCCATCCTCCTGCCTTAGCCTCTCAAGTAGCTGGAACTACGGGCACATGCCACCTTGCCCAGCTTCTGGTTAAATTCCTGACAGCTGTATAAAGATCATACAAAATCATGCAAGTACTATCCATTTAAATATACTGGCTACATGTAGTATATCTATGGCAATAACATGGAAAACAGAGAATTTCCTGTTTATGTCATAAGTATATGTTTTTATAATAAGAATCAAATTTTATCCTGTGATCTAATACAGATTTTACTGGTTTTAAGGAAGTCAATGCATGGGTTACCTCTCTGAAAAATCAACCAGAACATTTTTTAAAGAAAATCCAAATCTGTACTCAGATGGAATGAATTCAGGACACTGCCCCAGGCTTTTTCCTAGAAATCCCATCCCTCCCTTTGGGTTGAATAAATTACAAGTGTGTTACTTCTTAAGATTTAGTATAACACTCCCCCTTTTTAGGCCAAAGTACTAATGGGTGAATTTTAAAACCAGAAAAATATGTATTTACTTCACTTATATGACAGTTGAAAGGAACAAATATCCTGAAACTCATTTATTAATCATTTGCTGTGAATCTCCTTTTTTCTTGAGTATTAAAAGTAATGCTGCTTGGCCGGGCGCGGTGGCTCACGCCTGTAATCCTAGCACTCTGGGAGGCCGAGGCGGGTGGATCGCTCAAGCTCAGGAGTTCCAGACCAGCCTGAGCAAGAGCGAGACCCCGTCTCTACCAAAAAACAGAAAGAAATGATCTGGACAACTAAAAATATATATATAGAAAAAATTAGCTTGGCATGGTGGCGCATGCCTGTAGTCCCAGCTAGTTGGGAGGCTGAGGCAGAAGGATCGCTTAAGCCGAGGAGTCTGAGGTTGCTGTGAGCTAGGCTGACGCCACGGCACTCACTCTAGCCAGGGCAACAGAGCGAGACTCTGTCTCAAAAAAAAAAAAAAAAAAGTAATGCTGCTTGAAGTGCCAGTCTGCTACAAAATAGCTAGCTTGTGCTGGAATGTAAATCAACACATTGCTTTCTTCTTCGACAAAGTCTTGTTGTATAGAAAAAAAGTCAGCTGAATCAAATAGTGTGTTTAGTGACACAACTGATTTATATCATGGTGCCAGCTCTTTATCTTGTCCTGGACCAGTAACAAATTCTTAAGACCGGTGGTTGATCCAATAAACCACATTTTCAAAAGCAAGGGATTTAAAAGAGGACAAAACAAGGTCCAAAAAACCTCTCAAGAATCTTACAATGTAAGGGGAGATAAGTCATGTACACATATAATTAAAATACAAATAGAATACTTCAAGACAAAGGTATACATAAAAGTGCTATGAGTTCAACGAAAAGAGAAATGATTTGCCTTTAAGAGATTAAAAATAGAGCTTAAAAGTGGGGTGGTATTCTAACTAGGTGGATATAGGCAGGAAAATGAAATAAGCAAAAGGTTGGAAATTTTGGGAAGATTGAGAATTTTAGTTTAGTAGGAGAGTAGATTAAATGAAATCTAGCAGGAAATAAAGCATGTATAGAATGAAGTCAGATTGTAGTACTCTTTGTAATCTCGTAAGCAAATGAAAAATTTTTTTGTTTTGAGGGGATGAAAACAATAAATGAGAAAAGCTGTGCTTTGAAAAAATCATTTCTGGCAATAATGTAAAAAATGGATTGGACAAGAATGAGTAAACAGAAAGGAAAAACAAATGAGAAAGATCTATAAAAATGATTCAAAGTTATTTATGTAGTTTATATCTAGAAAGTAAATCAGTACAAATAGAAGATAAAGGCCTTCCCCCAGCCCCAGAATAAGTCAATGATCTTCTATATTAAAAATATGAGATATGGGCCGGGCTCGGTGGCTCATGCCTGTAATCCTAGCACTCCTGGGAGGCGGAGGCAGGTGGATCGCTCAAGGTCAGGAGTTCGAGACCAGCCTGAGCAAGAGCGAGACCCCGTTTCTACTAAAAATAGAAAGAAATTAATCGGACAACTAAAAATACATAGAAAAAATTAGCCAGGCATGGTGGCGCATGCC